>NC_052634.1:30404082-30686582 GCF_016161935.1 Mauremys reevesii | reverse complement strand
CCCTCCACGGGATCTCCGGGGCAGGCTTCCCTGTCGTCCCCCAGACTCTCCGGGGTGAGGCTTAACTGTCCCCTCCACGGGATCTCCGGGGCAGGCTTCCCTGTCGTCCCCCAAACTCTCCGGGGTGAGGCTTAACGGTCGTCCCACAAACTCCTCGTCCGCCCAGGGCCCCGGGGGTGTCCCCCCGAGGCTTCGGGAGCCGCAGGTCCTCCTCGAGGTGGGGGACTTGAGAGCGAGGAGGGGGCTTAAGTTAAGGTCTGTCGCACTCGATCTGAGCACTACACCCCATCTGAGCTCAAAGAGCTGAGCACGCAAGAGCGGCGGCCTGGGCGGGCAGGGGGAGGGGCCCGAGCGGAGGGGCGGAGCCGCGTGAGCAGGTATGCAGATCTGTGTGCGAGCAGAGAATCGTGGGAGCGGATGCAGGCTGCCAGGCAGGGCCTGACTTTGGCACCGGGAGCTCGGGGTGGGGAAGGGACGGTCTCCGGGGGCCGCGTCGGGGCAGCTGTCGGCAGTGGGGGCCGGTGTGGGCGAGGCCGTCGGTGGGGGTGCGGCGGTCCGCCCCGTGTGTTATAAGTGTGGGGCGAGCGAGGGCGGGCGGCGGCCGGGCAGCAGGAACTCATACTTACCTGGCAGAAGAGATACCATGATCACAAAGGTGGTTTTCCCAGGGTGAGGCTCATCCATTGCACTGCGGGTGTGCTGACCCCTGCCATTTCCCCAAATGTGGGAAACTTGACTGCATAATTTGTGGTAGTGGGGGACTGCGTTCACGCTCTCCCCTGCTGATTGGTTTGAACAACACACAACTGACAGTGGGCTGTTTAGGCTTAGTGCACTGCAAAGCAGATTCTTAGGAAAGCAGTTGTTATTCTGGGCCTTTGGGAGTGCTCTTTTCCACAGGCCCTGTACTTCTAGGTATCTTTGTCACACATTCCTCCTTGTAAGCAAAGCTCAGCTCTGAAACTTTACTTGGGTCTCTCTGTGTTCTTGGCTTTCCCTGGTCTTTTGCAGCTGATCTGCTCTCTAGTCTGCTTTTGGGGGGCTTGGACCGGTGCCTTCCTTGGCTCTATGGGGACCTGCCTGCCTGCCTGCCTGCTCTGCTTCTTTCCCTGCTTGTAGCTTCTTGCCCGGCCATTCTTCTCGGGCTCTTCCTCCTTTGACGGGAGGACGGCCTGTCCAAAACGCCTGTCCCACCTGGTCTCCTCATCCAACAGGCAGCTTCGCCCCCTGCCCTGGGGCCGCTTTGGCTTTCGCTGTCTGTTCCTGTCTCTTGGTGGCTACCCTGTCTGTGCTACGGAGACTAGGCTGTCACAACCCCATGCTGGAGGAGGGCTTTCCGTCGCTTGAGGCCCACCCACTGCCTGCCCGAATGCCCTTTAGCTACGCTGCGGGTTAGGGCGGCGTGGCCGTGTCGCCCAGGAGCGGGTTTTCCCTTTTGCACACCTCTGACGGACGGAGCTGTTTTGACTTAACTGTTCAGCACGCACCGACCCTCGGGCCTGGGCTGCACGGGGAACGTAAATCGGCGCGGCTACATCAGTCCGCGACTTGGTCGGAAGAATTCTTCCGTCCACCTAGCTCTGAGGCAAGGTTGACTTTGTATTGCTTCCCTCGTGGCTCCTTATAGCAGTTGTGTTCTGAAATCTTTAGGGTTTGACTTCATTTATGATGAAATCTTGCTGTAACTTTATTCTAATTTTCAATGAGTAACTAGACCTGAGCTGTTTGGCGTGTTAGTGGAGGATTGTTTAAAAACCTGGGATTCCACTTTCGGCTGCCTTTCCATTACATTTCCTCTGAAAGCCCACCGAAAGCCTCCACTTCCCACATAACTCTCTCAAACCTGCAGTCATCAGGCATACAGAAGATGCTTACAGTTTCACTCCATACGAGTCCAGTTCCTTGCTGTTTCCTGTCTAACCACTGCACACATATGGTATCCCCTCCCTACCCGGAGCTGCTTCCTGGCTTTTGCGCTCAGGACAGGAAAACGAGAATGGAGAGGTAAGCTGTGCAGGGAACTCTTCCTCAGCTCGCACTCCACCCCCCAAGGGCCTTTCGAGGTCTTCTACGGACTTCAGGTTTCATTTGATTTCCAAGGTTTATGGGCTCATTAATTAGCCATCTCTCCTAATGCAGGGATCCTACGGGTCAGACCAAAGATGGATGGCCCAAAAGTGCTAAGAAACAGAAATAAAGGTGAGAGCTAGGCGTTACATTCAGATGAGCATCCAGAAGCTGACTGTGCCCTGGCATGTTCAACGCTGCCCAAAAGAAGGAGCTCGTCAGGTCCCTCTGCTAGCACCCAAATCTGGTGGCTAGTCGGTCTGCTGGGAAATAAGGAAAAGAAAAAGAATTAAAGGAGTCAGGCAATAACAAGGAAATTGAAAGGTTTGTCGAACGGGTTCTGTCTGATTGACCGTCTTCCCAGCTACCTGTCCAAGTTAAAGACCTAGCCCAGTATCCTGTCTGCTGACAGCAGCCAATGCCAGGTGCCCCCTACTATACTTTTTTCATACTATAGAAAAGCTTCAGCCAGTGACACCAGCTCAGGGAGCACTCTTCTGTTTTTCTTACAGCAGGCAACAGCCTTGCCAAAGCAAAGCCTTAAAAAATTGGCTACAAACTCATCAACATTCCTCTCCACGGAAATCTTTAGTAAAAGGCGAAAGATTTATACGAACTGAAGAGAAAGCAGAGTATGTAGAACATGTGGCAGAGGCGCTGCCGGGGCAACCGCCTACGCTCCCAAAAGTCAGGGTGACGACTCTCCCAGCCCGCTACACCGCTAGCTTTCAGAGGAAATGGAATTGAACCGATTGGCAGCCCGAGTTGGATCATCGAAACCGGGGACACAGGGAGCAAAACCAGCCCCTCGACCAGGGACTCGCTTCGCTGCACGCAGTGCACTGTGGCTATGCAAATAAGATGCTCCGGCCGTCTCCGGCGCTCAAAGGAGTCTTTTCTCCGGGCTGCCTCTGCTCCTTCCCCGGCTGGGCGGAGATTGGGATGGGGCAGCTGCTCTCCTGAGACAGTCCCGCTGATGCCCAGGCGCATGGAGGACGGAGCCCGGACGAGAAGCCAGAGGGCACTTGGCCCACAGCTAAAACCCGGAGCAAACGCACACACTTTGCAAAGTAACAGGAGCCGGGATCTCGCACATGAGATTCTATCTGCCGGCCGAGTGCGACCCGCGTTGTACCTGCTGCTTGGTCTGCCTCTGCTGCAAAGTAGCTCGCCTCGCTCAGATCCTTGGGGTTCGCTGAGCTGCAGCTCACCTTGATACACGGGAACAGCTTCAAATCATGGAATATCAGGGTTGGAAGGGACCTCAGGAGGTCATCTAGTCCAACCCAATCCCCAACTAAATCATCCCAGCCAGGGCTTTGTCAAGGCTGACCTTAAAAACCTCTCAGGAAGGAGATTCCACCACCTCCCTAGGAACCCATTCCAGTGCTTCACCACCCTCCTAGTGAAAAAGGGTTTTCCTAAGATCCAACCTAAACCTTCCCCACCGCAACTTGGGACCATTGCTCCTCGTTCTGTCATCTGGTGCCCCTGAGAACAGTCTAGATCCATCCTCTTTGGAACCCCCTTTCAGGTAGTTGAAAGCAGCGATCAACTCCCCCCTCATTCTTCTCTTCTGCAGACTAAACAATCCCAGTTCCCTCAGCCTCTCCTCATAAATCATGTCTTCCAGCCCCCTAATCACTTTTGTTGCCCTATGCTGGACTCTTTTCAGTTTTCCACATCCTTCTTGCAGTGTGGGGCCCATAACCGGACACGGTAATCCAGATGAGGCCTCACCAACGTCGAAGAGACGGAACGACCACATCCCTCGATCTGCTGGCAATGCCCCTATGTATACAGTCCAAAATGCCGTTAGCCTTCTTGGCAACAAGGGCACGCTGTCGACTCATATCCAGCTTCTCTTCCACTGTAACCTCGAGGTCCTGTTCTGCAGAACTGCTGCCTAGCCATTCGGTCCCTAGTCTGGAGCAGTGCACGGGATTCTTCCGTCCTAAGGGCAGGACTGGGCACTTGTCCTTGTTGAACCTCATCAGGTTTCTTTCAGCCCAATCCTCCAATTTGTCTAGGTCCCTCTGTAGCCTATCCGTACCCTCCAGCGTATCGACCGCTCCTCCCAGTTTAGCGTCATCTGCAAACTTGCTGAGAGTGCAGTCCACGCCATCCTCCAGATCCTTAACGAAGATATTGTACACAACCGGCCCCAGGACCGAGCCTTGCGGCACGCCGCTTGAGACCGGCTGCCAATTAGACGTGGAGCCATTGATCACTACCCGTTGAGCCCGAGGACCTAGCCAGCTTATAGTCCACCTTATAGTCCATTCATCCAGCCCAAACTTCTTGAACTTGCCGACAAGAATACTGTGGAGACCGTATCAAAACTTTGCTAAAGTCAAGGAAGAACACATCCATTGCTTTTCCCTCATCCACAGACCCAGTTCTCTCCTCACAGAAGGCAATTAGGTTAGTCAGGCGTGACTTGCCCTTGCTGAATCCATGCTGACCGCTCCTGATCACTTGCCTCTCCTCTAAGTGCTTCAGAATTGATTCCTTGAGGACCTGCTCCATGATTTTTCCAGGGACTGAGGTGAGGCTGACTGGCCTGTAGTTCCCGGATCCTCCTTCTTTCTTCCCTCTTTTAAAGATGGGCACTACATTAGCCTTTTCCCAGTCATTTGGGACCTCCCCCAATGGCCATGAATTTTCAAAGATAATGACCAGTGGCTCTGCAATCACACCCGCCAACTCCTTTAGCACCCTCGGATGCAGCGCATCCGGCCCCATGGATTTGTGCTCATCCAGCTTTTCTAAATAGTCCCGAAGCACTTCTTTCTCCACAGAGGGCTGGTCACCTCCTCTCCATGCTGTGCTGCCCAGAGCAGCAGTCTGGGAGCTGATTTTGTTCGTGAAGACAAAATCACGAAGGGGAGGTGGGAAGCATTGAGTACATTACCTATTTAAACAACCTCTGTCACTAGGTCGCCTCCCTCATTCTGTAAGGGGCCCACACTTTCCTTGACTTTCTTCTTGTTGCTAACCTCCCTGAAGAAACCCTTCTTGTTGTTACTCTTAACATCTCTTAATAGCTGCAACTCCAAGCGTGAGTTGCCCTTCCTGATTTCACTCCTGCGTGCCTGAGCAATATTTTTATACTCCTCCCTGGTCATTTGTCCAATCTTCCACTTCTTCAAACGGCGCTGCCTGCCAGTGCACTCAGCCTCACTTGGCAGGTAACAAAAGGGATCGAGTGGCCGTCCAGTTTCTGGAGAGTGGCTGACAACACCCGACCTTCTGCCCTGAGGAGAAACTGACGTGAGACAAGGCAGGGGAGGTCATTCTTGTATTGGACCAACTTCCGGTGGGGAGAGAGCGAGAGAGAAGCGAAATGCAAGCTGCACTCTTTCCCCAGCAGCAGGTGGGCCACGTCGTCTCTCTGATGGCCTGGCTTCCCGGGACGGGACCCGCTACAACCTAGATAATTTTTTACCTCAAGGTTCCCAAGACACAGACAAGGTTTTCATCTCGAGGCCAAAAGACCAAAAACATCAAGACACTTGATCACGGCCAAGCACTTGGATAGGCCAAGATTTAAAAGTTTATTAGAAAATATTTGAAAATGAACCATACAGAGAGTTGAAATGTCAGATATTGGTCATCGGGGGTGACATACAGAGTATAGGGCAATTTTAGTTTTAAATGTTTATTAGAAAATGTTTAAGAATAGATAATACAGAGAGTTTGTAACATCAGTTACTGGTCATCAGGGGTGACATACAGAGTATAGGGGGATGCTAGTACTTTGGTATTGGACAGCACATAACTTATACAGTGTGCAATGTCCCCAATGTGGGGTATACTGTGGGTGAGTTCACACTTGATCTTACCCAGAAGTCCGAGAAGCGATCAGTCAGCGATTACAGTCAGCAAGCAGTGAGGGTACATCACGCATACAACAGTTAAAGACAGTCGTAGGTATAAATAAGCAAGCCAGGTAATGGGGCTAGAATGACCCTCACATGGCAAAGTTAAGGTCTGTCGCACTCGATCTGAGCACTACACCCCATCTGAGCTCAAAGAGCTGAGCACGCAAGAGCGGCGGCCCCGGCGGGCAGGGGGAGGGGCCCGAGCGGAGGGGCGGAGTCGCGTGAGCAGGTATGCAGATCTGTGTGCGAGCAGAGCATCGTGGGAGCGGACGCAGGCTGCCAGGCAGGGCCCGACTTTGGCACCGGGAGCTCGGCGTGGGGAAGGGACGGTCTCCGGGGCCAGGTCGGGCAGCTGTCGGCAGTGGGGCCGGTGTGGGCGAGGCCGGCGGTGGGGCGCGGTCCGCCCGTGTGTTATAAGTGCGGGGCGAGCGAGGGCGGGCGGCGGCCGGGCAGCAGGAACTCATACTTACCTGGCAGGGGAGATACCATGATCACGAAGGTGGTTTTCCCAGGGTGAGACTCATCCATTGCACTGCGGGTGTGCTGACCCTTGCCATTTCCCCAAATGCGGGAAACTCGACTGCATAATTTGTGGTAGTGGGGGACTGCGTTCGCGCTCTCCCCTGGTGATTGGTTTGAACAACAGACAACCGATAGTGGGCTGTTTAGGCTTAGTGCACTGCCAAGCAGATTCTCAGGAAAACAGCTGTTATTCTGGGTCTTTGGGAGTGCTCTTTCCACAGGCCCTGTACTTCTAGGTATCTTTGTCACACGTTCCTCCTTGTAAGCAAAGCTCAGCTCTGAAACTTTGCTTGGGTCTCTCTGTGTTCTTGGCTTTCCCTAGTCTTTTGCAGCTGATCTGCTCTCTAGTCTGCTTTTGGGGGGCTTGGACCGGTGCCTTCCTTGGCTCTAAGGGGAGCTGCCTGCCTGCTCTGCTTCTTTCCCTGCTTGTAGCTTCTTGCCTGGCCCTTCTTCTCGGGCTCTTCCTCTTTTGACGGGAGGACGGCCTGTCCAAAACGCCTGTCCCACCCGGTCTCCTCGTCCAACAGGCAGCCTCGCCCCCTGCCCTGGGGCCGCTTTGGCTTTTGCACACCTCTGACGGACGGAGCTGTTTTGACTTAACTGTTCAGCACGCACCGACCCTCGGGCCTGGGCTGCACGGGGAACGTAAATCGGCACGGCTACATCAGTCCGCGCCTTGGTCGGAAGAATTCTTCCGTCGACCTAGCTCCCGCCTTTCGGGGAGGTGGATGGCCGGCACCAACGAGGAAAACCCTCTCCAGGACCCTTCTCCGGGAACAGTGCCCTTCCGTTTGGGGAGATTATGCTGCTTTAAAAAAGAGAAATTGTTTAACTGCCTTTCTCTGAGGCAAGGTTGACTTTGTATTGCTTCCCTCGTGGCTCCTTATAGCAGTTGTGTTCTGAAATCTTTAGGGTTTGACTTCATTTATGATGAAATCTTGCTGTAACTTTATTCTAATTTTCAATGAGTAACTAGACCTGAGCTGTTTGGTGTGTTAGTGGAGGATTGTTTAAAAACCTGGGATTCCACTTTCGGCTGCCTTTCCATTACATTTCCTCTGAAAGCCCACCGAAAGCCTCCACTTCCCACATAACTCTCTCAAACCTGCAGTCATCAGGCATACAGAAGATGCTTACAGTTTCACTCCATACGAGTCCAGTTCCTTGCTGTTTCCTGTCTAACCACTGCACACATATGGTATCCCCTCCCTACCCGGAGCTGCTTCCTGGCTTTTGCGCTCAGGACAGGAAAACGAGAATGGAGAGGTAAGCTGTGCAGGGAACTCTTCCTCAGCTCGCACTCCACCCCCCAAGGGCCTTTCGAGGTCTTCTACGGACTTCAGGTTTCATTTGATTTCCAAGGTTTATGGGCTCATTAATTAGCCATCTCTCCTAATGCAGGGATCCTACGGGTCAGACCAAAGATGGATGGCCCAAAAGTGCTAAGAAACAGAAATAAAGGTGAGAGCTAGGCGTTACATTCAGATGAGCATCCAGAAGCTGACTGTGCCCTGGCATGTTCAACGCTGCCCAAAAGAAGGAGCTCGTCAGGTCCCTCTGCTAGCACCCAAATCTGGTGGCTAGTCGGTCTGCTGGGAAATAAGGAAAAGAAAAAGAATTAAAGGAGTCAGGCAATAACAAGGAAATTGAAAGGTTTGTCGAACGGGTTCTGTCTGATTGACTGTCTTCCCAGCTACCCGTCCAAGTTAAAGACCTAGCCCAGTATCCTGTCTGCTGACAGCAGCCAATGCCAGGTGCCCCCTACTATACTTTTTTCATACTATAGAAAAGCTTCAGCCAGTGACACCAGCTCAGGAAGCACTCTTCTGTTTTTCTCACAGCAGGCAACAGCCTTGCCAAAGCAAAGCCTTAAAAAATTGGCTACAAACTCATCAACATTCCTCTCCACGGAAATCTTTAGTAAAAGGCGAAAGATTTATACGAACTGAAGAGAAAGCAGAGTATGTAGAACACGTGGCAGAGGCGCTGCCGGGGCAACCGCCTACGCTCCCAAAAGTCAGGGTGACGACTCTCCCAGCCCGCTACACCGCTAGCTTTCAGAGGAAATGGAATTGAACCGATTGGCAGCCCGAGTTGGATCATCGAAACCGGGGACACAGGGAGCAAAACCAGCCCCTCGACCAGGGACTCGCTTCGCTGCACGCAGTGCACTGTGGCTATGCAAATAAGATGCTCCGGCCGTCTCCGCGCTCAAAGGAGTCTTTTCTCCGGGCTGCCTCTGCTCCTTCCCCGGCTGGGCGGAGATTGGGATGGGGCAGCTGCTCTCCTGAGACAGTCCCGCTGATGCCCAGGCGCATGGAGGACGGAGCCCGGACGAGAAGCCAGAGGGCACTTGGCCCACAGCTAAAACCCGGAGCAAATGCACACACTTTGCAAAGTAACAGGAGCCGGGATCTCGCACATGAGATTCTATCTGCCGGCCGGGAGTGCGACCCGCGTTGTACCTGCTGCTTGGTCTGCCTCTGCTGCAAAGTAGCTCGCCTCGCTCAGATCCTTGGGGTTCGCTGAGCTGCAGCTCACCTTGATACACGGAACAGCTTCAAATCATGGAATATCAGGGTTGGAAGGACCTCAGGAGGTCGTCTAGTCCAACCCAATCCCCAACTAAATCATCCCAGCCAGGGCTTTGTCAAGGCTGACCTTAAAAACCTCTCAGGAAGGAGATTCCACCACCTCCCTAGGGAACCCATTCCAGTGCTTCACCACCCTCCTAGTGAAAAAGGGTTTTCCTAAGATCCAACCTAAACCTTCCCCACCGCAACTTGGGACCATTGCTCCTCGTTCTGTCATCTGGTGCCCCTGAGAACAGTCTAGATCCATCCTCTTTGGAACCCCTTTCAGGTAGTTGAAAGCAGCGATCAACTCCCCCCTCATTCTTCTCTTCTGCAGACTAAACAATCCCAGTTCCCTCAGCCTCTCCTCATAAATCATGTCTTCCAGCCCCCTAATCACTTTTGTTGCCCTATGCTGGACTCTTTTCAGTTTTTCCACATCCTTCTTGCAGTGTGGGGCCAAAACCGGACACGGTACTCCAGATGAGGCCTCACCAACGTCGAAGAGAAGGGAACGACCACATCCCTCGATCTGCTGGCAATGCCCCTACGTATACAGTCCAAAATGCCGTTAGCCTTCTTGGCAACAAGGGCACGCTGTCGACTCATATCCAGCTTCTCGTCCACTGTAACCCCTAGGTCCTTTTCTGCAGAACTGCTGCCTAGCCATTCGGTCCCTAGTCTGGAGCAGTGCACGGGATTCTTCCGTCCTAAGTGCAGGACCGGGCACTTGTCCTTGTTGAACCTCATCAGGTTTCTTTCAGCCCAATCCTCCAATTTGTCTAGGTCCCTCTGTAGCCTATCCGTACCCTCCAGCGTATCGACCGCTCCTCCCAGTTTAGCGTCATCTGCAAACTTGCTGAGAGTGCAGTCCACACCATCCTCCAGATCCTTAACGAAGATATTGTACACAACCGGCCCCAGGACCGAGCCTTGGGGCACGCCGCTTGAGACCGGCTGCCAATTAGACGTGGAGCCATTGATCACTACCCGTTGAGCCCGAGGACCTAGCCAGCTTATAGTCCACCTTATAGTCCATTCATCCAGCCCAAACTTCTTGAACTTGCCGACAAGAATACTGTGGGAGACCGTATCAAAAACTTTGCTAAAGTCAAGGAAGAACACATCCATTGCTTTTCCCTCATCCACAGACCCAGTTCTCTCCTCACAGAAGGCAATTAGGTTAGTCAGGCGTGACTTGCCCTTGCTGAATCCATGCTGACCACTCCTGATCACTTGCCTCTCCTCTAAGTGCTTCAGAATTGATTCCTTGAGGACCTGCTCCATGATTTTTCCAGGGACTGAGGTGAGGCTGACTGGCCTGTAGTTCCCCGGATCCTCCTTCTTTCTTCCCTCTTTTAAAGATGGGCACTACATTAGCCTTTTCCCAGTCACTTGGGACCTCCCCCAATGGCCATGAAGTTTCAAAGATAATGACCAGTGGCTCTGCAATCACACCCGCCAACTCCTTTAGCACCCTCGGATGCAGCGCATCCGGCCCCATGGATTTGTGCTCATCCAGCTTTTCTAAATAGTCCCGAAGCACTTCTTTCTCCACAGAGGGCTGGTCACCTCCTCTCCATGCTGTGCTGCCCAGAGCAGCAGTCTGGGAGCTGATTTTGTTCGTGAAGACAAAATCACGAAGGGGGAGGGTGGGGAAGCATTGAGTACATTAGCTTTTTCCACATCCTCTGTCACAAGGTCGCCTCCCTCATTCTGTAAGGGGCCCACACTTTCCTTGACTTTCTTCTTGTTGCTAACCTCCCTGAAGAAACCCTTCTTGTTGTTACTCTTAACATCTCTTGCTAGCTGCAACTCCAAGCGTGAGTTGCCCTTCCTGATTTCACTCCTGCGTGCCTGAGCAATATTTTTATACTCCTCCCTGGTCATTTGTCCAATCTTCCACTTCTTCAAAAGGCGCTGCCTGCCAGTGCACTCAGCTTCACTTGGCAGGTAACAAAAGGGATCGAGTGGCCGTCCAGTTTCTGGAGAGTGGCTGACAACACCCGACCTTCTGCCCTGAGGAGAAACTGACGTGAGACAAGGCAGGGGAGGTCATTCTTGTATTGGACCAACTTCCGGTGGGGAGAGAGCGAGAGAGAGCGAGAGAGAAGCGAAATGCAAGCTGCACTCTTTCTCCAGCAGCAGGTGGGCCACGTCGTCTCTCTGATGGCCTGGCTTCCCGGGACGGGACCCGCTACAACTTAGATAATTTTTTACCTCAAGGTTCCCAAGACACAGACAAGGTTTTCATCTCGAGGCCAAAAGACCAAAAACACCAAGACACTTGATCACGGCCTTGGATAGGCCAAGATTTAAAAGTTTATTAGAAAATATTTGAAAATGAACGATACAGAGAGTTGAAATGTCAGATATTGGTCATCAGGGGTGACATACAGAGTATAGGGCGATTTTAGTCCCCATCTGAGCTCAAAGAGCTGAGCACGCAAGAGCGGCGGCCCGGGCGGGTAGGGGGAGGGGCCCGAGCAGAGGGGCGGAGCCGCGTGAGCAGGTATGCAGATCTGTGTGCGAGCAGAGCATTGTGGGAGCGGATGCAGGCTGCCAGGCAGGGCCCGACTTTGGCACCGGGAGCTCGGCGTGGGGAAGGGACGGTCTCCGGGGGCCGCGTCGGGGCAGATGTCGGCAGTGGGGGCCGGTGTGGACGAGGCCGGCGGTGGGGCGCGGCGTCCGCCCGTCTGTTATAAGTGCGGGGCGAGCGAGGGCAGGCGGCGGCCGGGCAGCAGGACCTCATACTTACCTGGCAGGGGAGATACCATGATCATAAAGGTGGTTTTCCTAGGATGAGGCTCATCCATTACACTGTGGGTGTGCCGACCCCTGTGATTTCTCTAAATGCCGGAAACTTGACTGCATAATTTGTGATAGTGGGGAGCCGCGTTTGTGCTCTTCCCTGGCCATTGGTTTTAACAACAGGAAACTGACAGTGGGTTCTTTAAGCTTAGTGCACTGCAAAGCAGACTCTCAGGAAAGCAGTTGTTAGTCTGGGCCTTTGGGAGTGCTCTTTTCCACAGGCCCTGTACTTCTAGGCATCTTTGTCACACATTCCTCCTTGTAAGCAAAGCTCAGCTCTGAAACTTTACTTGGGTCTTATAAGGCTCTCTGTGTTCTTGGTTTTCCCTGGTCTTTTGCAGCTGATCTGCTCTCTAGTCTGCTTTTGTGGGGCTTGGACCAGTGCCTTCTTTGGCTTTAAGGGGAGCTGCCTGCCTGCCTGCCTGTCTGCTCTGCTTCTTTCCCTGCTTGTAGCTTCTTCCCGCCCCTTCTTCTCGGGCTCTTCCTCCTTTGACGGGAGGACGGCCTGTCCAAAATGCCTGTCCCACCTGGTCCCCTCGTCCAACAGGCAGCCTCACCCCCTGCCCTGGGGCCGCTTTGGCTTTCGCTGTCTGTTCCTGTCTCTTGGTGGCCACCCTGTCTGTGCTACGGAGACTAGGCTGTCACAACCCCGTGCTGGAGGAGGGTTTTCCGTCGCTTGAGGCACACCCGCCGCCTCCCCGAATGCCCTTAGCTACGCTGCGGGTTAGGGCGGCATGGTCGCGTCGCCCAGGAGCGGGTTTTCCCTTTTGCACACCTCTGACGGACGGAGCTGTTTTGACTTAACTGTTCAGCACGCACCGACCCTCGGGCCTGGGCTGCACGGGGAACGTAAATCGGCGCGGCTACATCAGTCCGCGCCTTGGTCGGAAGAATTCTTCCATCGACCTAGCTCCCGCCTTTCGGGGAGGTGGATGGCCGGCACCAACGAGGAAAACCCTCTCCAGGACCCTTCTCCGGGAACAGTGCCCTTCTGTTTGGGGAGATTATGCTGCTTTAAAAAAGAGAAATTGTTTAACTGCCTTTCTCTGAGGCAAGGTTGACTTTGTATTGCTTCCCTCGTGGCTCCTTATAGCGGTTGTGTTCTGAAATCTTTAGGGTTTGACTTCATTTATGATGAAATCTTGCTGTAACTTTATTCTAATTTTCAATGAGTAACTAGACCTGAGCTGTTTGGTGTGTTAGTGGAGGATTGTTTAAAAACCTGGGATTCCACTTTCGGCTGCCTTTCCATTACATTTCCTCTGAAAGCCACCGAAAACCTCCACTTCCCACATAACTCTCTCAAACCTGCAGTCATCAGGCATACAGAAGATGCTTACAGTTTCACTCCATACGAGTCCAGTTCCTTGCTGTTTCCTGTCTAACCACTGCACACATATGGTATCCCCTACCTACCCGGAGCTGCTTCCTGGCTTTTGCGCTCAGGACAGGAAAACGAGAATGGAGAGGTAAGCTGTGCAGGGAACTCTTCCTCAGCTCGCACTCCACCCCCCAAGGGCCTTTCGAGGTCTTCTACGGACTTCAGGTTTCATTTGATTTCCAAGGTTTATGGGCTCTTTAATTAGACCTCTCTCCTAATGCAGGGATCCTACGGGTCAGACCAAAGATCGATGGCCCAAAAGAGCTACGAAACAGAAATAAAAGTGAGCGCTAGGCGTTACATTCAGATGAGCATCCAGAATCTGACTGTGCCCTGGCAAGTTCAACACTGCCAAAAAGAAGGAGCTCGTCAGGTCCCTCTGCTAGCACCCAAATCTGGTGCCTAGTCGGTCTGCTGGGAAATAAGGAAAAGGAAATGAATTAAAGGAGTCAGGCAATAACAAGGAAATGAAGAGGTTTGTCGAACGGGTTCTGTCTGATTTACCAAGACCTAGCCCAGTATCCTGTCTGCTGACAGCGGCCAATGCCAGGTGCCCCAGAGGGAATGAACAGAACAGGGAATCATCAAGTGCTCCATCCCCTGTCGCCCATGCCCCGCTTCTGGCAAACAGGGATACCTAGCTAGGGATACCGCTGGCAAAGCGCCATAGATGGACCTATCCTCCATGAATTTATCTAGTGCTTTTTTGAACCCTCTTATAGTCTTGGCCTTCACGACATCCTCTGGCAAAGAGTTCCACAGGGTGACTGTGTGGTGCATGAAGAAAGACTTCCTTTTGTTTGTTTTAAAGCTGCTGCCTATTAATTTGATTTGGTGACCCCTAGTTCGTGTGTTGTGAGAAGGAGTAAATAACTCTTCCTTATTTACTTGCTCCACGCCGGTCATAGTTTTATAGACCTCCCTTGTATCCCCCTTTAGTCGTCTCTTTTCCAAGATGAAAAGTCCCAATCTTATGAATCTCTTCTTAGATGGAAGCTGGTCCATATCCCCTCATCATCTTTGTTGTCCATTTCTGAATCTTTCCCATTCCCATATATCTTTTTCGAGATTGGGGCGACCACATCACGATGCAGTATTCAAGATGTGGGCGTACCATGGATTGATATTGAGGCGCTATGATAGTTTCTGTCTTATTACCTGTCCCTTTCTTAACGATTCCCAATGCTCCGCTGCACATTGAGTGGATGTTTTCAGAGAACTATCCACAACGACTTCCAGATCTCTTTCTCGAGTGGTAACAGCTAATTTAGACCCCATCGTTTTATAGGGATAGTTGGGATTATGTTTGCCAATGTGCATTACTTTGCACTTATGAGCACCGATGTTCATCTGCCATTCAGTTGTCCCGTCACCCAGTTTTGTGAGATCTCTTTGTGGCTCTTGGCAGTCTGCCTGGGACTTAACTCTCTTGAGCAATTTTGTATCATCTGCAAATTTTGCCACCTCACTGTTTAGCCCTTTCCCGAGATCATTTATGAATAAGTTGAACAGTACTGCTCCCAGTACAGACACCTGGGGATAAGAGAGGGCAGATCCTCTTCTGACACTGGCAGACCAGGTGCCAGCTCATGCCAAGGCCCCTAGGCCTTACTGAAAAGTGACAAACTCATGGCTGGAAACTAGTCTTGCTCACCTGTTTGTTAGTGTTGTTAAAACAGGCATTAGCTTTATAAAAACGTGTTTAGAGTTTATGACAAGCTCGTGAGTTGTTGCATGCATTATTCCTTGACCGACAATCGCCTTGATTCCAGGTTGAGGTTTCAAGAGAATTGATTTGATTCTTAGATGCAATGCGAAACAAACATCCTCCTGTAGACATTGGAAGAGGGAGGCTGAAATGGATCTGCCACTAAACCACGTTGCCTTTCATCAGTAGCCACCTGAGCAAGAAGGTAACCACTGGCCTAGAGGTGAAAGGCCCATAGCCCATGCTCAGAAGCCTTCAGCGACTAGATCTTAGGATGGAAAAGCTTAATGATCTTTCTCCGGGGTGTTACTTCCAAAGACTTGTATATAGCGCTGGGTGAAAGGTTTTTGGATGAATATTATATTTAGTGAAATATTTTGGTGGACCCAAAATGATTGTTTGGTTTGGTTTGGTTTGGTTTCACCAAGAAAAATGAAAAGAAAAGAAAAAGATCTTGGGTCAAAGGGCAATGTTGTTCTAATTTAGGTTAGGCTCGGTAAGAAGGAAAAACTAAATTGTTTGCACAAGTAAGTGTATTTGTGTAAAAGGGTGCAGAGGCTGGGCTTTAAGGGGCAGATAGCCATATTGTAGTAGTTGGAAGCTTTGCTTTCCCCATGGCCTCTAAAGAGTTTCCAAGCATTCTGAAGGAGACCAGGAAGTTGCATTCTTCCGGTTGAACTCCAAGCAAGGAAGACAAGGTAGACTTTTGTTGAAGAGGGTAACTCCCTGAGCAGGAATTGAACCCGGGCCATGGCGGTGAAAGCACCAAATCCTAACCACTAGACCACCAGGGATATGACATTTGGGGGGTTGGGCATAACTTTCTAGGCCTACTTTCTGTCCCACTGAGGCCATTCGTTCGTCTTCAAAGGAGGTTAACACAAGCTCTGAGCTCTTCGTTTCCTTACGGTTCCCTTCCTATTTTTAGCACTGATATGAAAAAGAAACAGAAAACATATTAAAACAATTTCCAGTATTGTTATACATTGAGGCCACGTCTTTTTTTTTTTTAAAAAACAGTTTTGTTGCTATCTTGTTTTACTCTCCATGGGCTTACAGAAATGTACAAGGGATGAATAAGATGTGGTGGAATCGTCAGCCTTAAGCAATCTCCATCCCAATGAAGAGGGCTGGTGGAGGATTTGAGAAAGAAGCAGTTATCTCAACTACTGAGCGCTGGCAAAGATATAGAAATAAGTAGAGAAGCTCTAGATGGCTGCTCAGGGGGTGGGGGGCAATCAGCTTCTGAAAGGTTATTTTTTTCCTTTCTTGCCTGGGCTAGAAGAGACTCAACTCTCTTAGGACCATGGAATTGTCAATGTGTCTTGTCTTCATGATGTATTAAAGGTCTGAGACCGCCTCAGCTGGTTGAGAGGACAAAGAGTGGATTCTGTTATGCTCTGAGACTCTAAGGGAGAGAGTGATGTCGAAGAGTGCAAGATTAAACGCCCAACGTGGGGCTCGAACCCACAACCCTGAGATTAAGAGTCTCATGCTCTACCGACTGAGCTAGTCGGGCTAGGCCTCAAGGGGTAGCAAAGGCACAGACAGTGCAAAAGAAGAGCAAAGGAAGTTTCTTTGCGTGCTGAGATTCGTTGCCTGACATTTGCCTTCTTTCCTGGTTCCTTCGCTCTCCAGCTAGCAAACAGGGCCCGTTCCAAGGCTAGTTAGATGCTGGTGTCTAGACCAGAGAAGTGGGAAAATCATCTAGCAGCTGCTCAGAGAAACCTGGGTGGGAGGGTGGAATTTAGGATTCTCCCACCAGGAGGAGGTGTTGTTTTTCAGAAAAAGCTTCTCAGCGCCCAAAGAGGGGGCAGAGAAGACAGTTCCCCGCCGGCCGCCAGACACATCTTTTCGCAGGGAATCAGAACCCCCTGGGGTAAAACTCTTCCAAGGATGTGCGGCTCCAGGAATGTCAGAGAAGGGAAGGACTGTTTGCTTTAGGAGGTGGGTGCGGGAACCTGCAGGTCCTTAGGTCCCTCCAGCGTCCGATGAAAGCATTTGGGGGGAAGGGGCCGGGATAGACAAAGACAGGAAAGACGGGCTTGCGGCTCCTGTGCAAACACCATGTTGCCAGCGGTCCAAGAGAAGCGGGTGGGGGTTCGAGCATTTTGGCTGCTTCCTGAGGGCACGGAACTCACAACCTGGCAATGCTCAGAGCCCCATTCCTCGGGAGTTTTCTTTGTGTTGGTCTTGTGATGCTGAGGGAGGAAGCTGAAGCATCATTTGAGTTTGTTTCAGTGCCTTCGGTTGGGCTAAGGTTGTGACCCTGAGCACAGGGTTCCAGCTCTTAACCCTGAGGAATGGACAATGGACCAACTTAATCTGTTGGACAGAAAGTAGCCAGAAAAAAATCAAATGATGCTTCCGGTTCCTCCGTCAGGATCACAAGAGAAACACAAAAAATCCCAAGAGGAACAATTCTTCTCTGCTTTAGTTACCTCCATCGCAACCCTCTCCACCTCTTCTTCTGCCTACCTAGCGGCTCTTTGATGGAGAAAGATCCTGGAGCGGATAGAATTTCTGAGATACAAACTGAGAGAGAGGCTTTGAGACCTCCTGATAGGATGTTGACACAATCTAACAGGGCTCTTGGTTGTAGCTGCCTCCTGTCTCTGCTCCCTATGTTGTCAATTCTGTGCCCTCATGAAGCTGCCAAACCAGAGTACGTAGAGCACCCAGTTTAGGGCTCAAGCCCAAACCCTGAGACTAAGAGTCTTACCTTCCCTTTATCAGTGTCTACTGTACTGCTCCCTTCTTCCTCCACCTGTATATGTTTGACATCCATACCTGCCCAAGATCAAGCAATGCCAACTTTCTGGTGGGGAATAAACTGGAATTTACCCAACTAGGTGCCTTGAGCGCATGGATTCCGAAGGTATTTACGATTCCCTCTAACTTCTCTTGCCGCTACTCTAAGAAAGCTCCTAAACAAGGGCTCTTCCAATATGTTACAAGGGTAATTGAAACCAGGCCACCTCTTGAGGTGGAATCAAGAGGTTGTGTCAGGAGTGGGATTTGAACCCATGCCTCCTGCAGGAGACCAGAAACCCCAGTTGTGGGAAAGACAGAGCCTTGAGTCCGGCGCCTTAGACCACTCGGCCATCCTGACACTGGGACAAAAGCAGCTCTCTCAACCCTCCTTTTCTTCAATATTGTATGAGCCGTTCAAGGAGGCCAAGACAGCATCTCTCGTTCAACACCTACATCACATCTGGTTTTTAGACACCATCACCCTCATCTAAAGTTTCAGGTTTCCTACAACCCTGTGCCTTCTGAGGTGTTCTAATCTCCCCCCTCACTTATTAGATGGACACTAGGACAGAGGCAGAATAGAGACACTTAGCTTAATGAGAACCTCAAACTCCCACACGGTGGGCCACAGAGTCAAGCAGCCAGCACTCACAATCGGTACCGGCCTTGTTTGGGTTTTTTTCCCAAACTAGCTCAGCACTCAGGGTGTTGAGCCCTTCTGGAAATCTTGCAAAAGAGTTTGGAGCCTGAATGGGTGTTGAGTTCTTAAGAAAATCTTGTTTTTGTTTTGTTTCCCCAAGAAAATTGGGGACAAAAGATTAATCTAGGGTGAACCTGGATGTTTACTGCTGTTTTCGTTCAGCTCCACTAGGCTCTTTCGAAAGCTGGTCCGTTCCCCATTACAGAGGGTCCAAGCAGAGAGAGTGAAGGAACCCCTGTGCTCAGCATCACAACCTGAGCCCAAGGAAAAGCCCTGAAACACGCTCAAATGATGCTTTAGGTTCATCCATCAGAATCACAAGAGCAAGACAAAGACATCTCAAGAGGAAGAGTCCTCGGCTTTCATTTACCCCATCGCAACCCTCTTCACTTCTTCTTCTGCCTACCTAGAGGCTCGTCCAGGAAAATCACTCAACTGATTATAATTTGGGCAGAGAAACCCAGGGAGGGCTTGTGCTCCCCCTCCATGTGAGCGGATAGCACTCTGACTTCGTCTACGGGGTCTCTCAGCTTTGGCTTCCCCAGTTTGTCAACTCGGTGCAGGCAGGAAGCAGGCTCTCCTCGGCTTTGGCAAGCCACTTTCTGTCCAAATTGGGAAACCGGTCCAGTCTCCATTCCCCTGTGAGAACAAGAGCAGAGAGTTCACCAGCTGAACCCAATCCGAGGCATTGAAAAAAATGGAATTATGCTTCCCGTTCCTCCGTCAGGATCACCAGGGAAACACACCAAAATCCCAAGAGGAACAACTCGTCTCTGTTTTATTTACCCCCAACGCAATCCTCTCCGCTTCTTCTGCCTCCCTCGAGGCTCTTCCAGGGACAAAACTCATTGAGCTGATAGGATTTGGGGGATGGAAACGGAGAGAGGGGGTTTGACACCTCCTGAGAGGATGTGGACGCGATAGAACAGCTCTCTCGGTTTTAGAAGCCTCCTAGCCTGGCTCTTTTGTTGTCAATTCTGTGCCATCAGGAAGCAGCGAAAGCAGGGTAGGTAGGGCACCCGGTGACGTTGCACTCCATACGTTTTATGAAAAGATGCTTATAAGTGTGAGTATGATGTAAGTGGAATATGCTTGATGCAAAAGGTCTCTTGTAAGGTATCATAACAAAGGTTCTAACCTACTGAATATATGCCTCCTATTTGTATGCATGTCTCATTCTTGTCTCTGAAGCTGGAAATATGAAGTCTAACTCTGAGGTCCTATTGTAATTGTGCAAAGCGTGGGCCACTAATGGCGGTTTAAAACCTTGACGGCTCCCATTGACAATTGGTTGTAAATGGTTTATTGATCTGCAAACCTTCCTGTGTACGTGTGGGCCAACCCAGGAAGAATGGAAACTAGGGGGTCTTACAGAGACCACGATAGTGGAATCCATCTTAAATCTGGTATTTTTCTGTTTAGAAGGAAGGGTGAGGACCCGGAGAGACAAAAGATTCCCGCCTTATGCCAAAGCTATAAAAGGGGGTGAAGCAGGACAAAGGGGCTGCCAGTCATGAGAAAACCCCTGCCAGTCATGAGAAAACCTAAGATGTCTGCTGGAAGTAACAAAGACCGAAGCAGGGGAAAGGATTGGGCCCAGACTAGGCAGGAGTCTAGTCTGTGAAAGAAGCTGATTGGAACACCTCTGAGGGTGAGCTATTCCCTGGAATCAGTTTCTTAATGTATTAGGCTTAGGCAAGTTTGCTTGGTGACTTCCTTTGTTCTGTCTGTTATTACTTGAAATCACTTCACTCCTACTTTTTAACCTTAATAAAAATGACTTTTGTTTATTAATAAACCCAGAGGAAGTGATTAATCTCTGGGGGAGCAAACAGCTGTGCATCTCTCTCTATCAGTGATCTAGAGGGTGAAGAATTTAGGAATTTACCCTGTATAAGCTTTATAGAGAGTACAAGGGATTTATTTGGGGTTTTGGATCCCACTGGGAGCTGGGTGCTGGAGACAGGTGCTGAGCTGTTTTGAGTTAAAGTCTGCAGCTTTGGGGGTGTGGCCCAGAGCCTGGGTCTGTGTTGCAGCAGGCTAGGGTGTCTGGCTCAACAAGGCAGGGTTCTGGAGTCCCAAGCTGGCAGGGAAAACGGGCTCGGAAGTAATTTCAGTCCCAAGGGGATCTCTGTGACCGAACCCATCACAGTGGCGTAGTCGAGCAGGATATGTGCACAGCTGATTGCTTTGAGACACTGGTAGTGATTTTTAAGCGTGTTGCCCGGAGGACAGACAAAGTGCTTATTCGGGAAAGGGAAGATGACAACTTTGGTTGCCAAATTGGCTGGGAAAGCTCTGGATATATTCAGTAAGATGCCTATTGCTGATGCTTCAAACTATGGTCTATTTAAGGAATTGGTTTTGAAACAGTTTCAGATTAGGCCCGAAACCTAGAGGGTTAAATTCACAACTCTTTCAACTCCCAGAGCCCTTCTACAGCACAGATGATTTGTATACACCTTCACCGTGAGCCAAATTGGCAGGTTTCCGGGAGCCCTGTGAGTCCGATGTTGTTTTAGTCTCCCTGCTGATTTATTAGGAGAATAAAAGATGGACACCAGAACTGAGGCAGACTACGGACACCGCATTCTGAGAAAACAATGGTGAACCTCCAACTCCAGCAGTGTGGGCCACATAGACAAGTAACCAGCACCCACAATCTTTACAAGCTTTTTTCCAAAATAACTCATCTTTTGGAAAAATAGGTTATGCCTTTTTGACAATCTGGCTAAAGATTTTAGTGCCTAACTGGGAGCCTAGTTCTTCTGCAAATCTGGCCCTAGCGGTGGGTGTGAGACCTTCTGAAAATTCTGGCCAATGTGTCTGGAAGCTCCAAGAAGCATCGCAACTTTGAGCATTTACTAGAACAGGATGAACAAAACCTTCCTTCCTTGACCTACAATCACCTTGATTCCAGGTTGAGGTTTCAAGAGAATTGATTTGATTCTTAGATGCAATGCGAAACAAACACCCTCCTGTAGACATTGGAAGGGGGAGGCTGAAATGGATCTGCCACTAAACCACGTTGCCTTTCATCAGTAGCCACCTGAGCAAGAGGGTAACCACTGGCCTAGAGGTGAAAGGCCCATAGCCCATGCTCAGAAGCCTTCAGCGGCTAGATCTTAGGAATGGAAAAGCTTAATGATCTTTCTCCGGGGTGTTACTTCCAAAGACTTGTATATAGCGCTGGGTGAAAGGTTTTTGGATGAATATTATATTTAGTGAAATATTTTGGTGGACCCAAAATGATTGTTTGGTTTGGTTTGGTTTGGTTTCACCAAGAAAAGTGAAAAGAAAAGAAAAAGATCTTGAGTCAAAGTGCAATGTTGTTCTAATTTAGGTTAGGCTCGGTAAGAAGGAAAAACTAAATTGTTTGCACAAGTAAGTGTATTTGTGTAAGAGGGCGCAGAGGCTGGGCTTTAAGGGGCAGATAGCCATATTGTGGTAGTTGGAAGCTTTGTTTTCCCCATGGCCTCTAAAGAGTTTCCAAGCATTCTGAAGGAGGCCAGGAAGTTGCATTCTTCTGGTTGAACTCCAATCGAGGAAGGCAAGGTAAACTTTTGTTGAAGAGGATAACTCCCTGAGCAGGAATCGAACCCGGGCCGTGGTGGTGAAAGCACCAAATCCTAACCACTAGATCACCAGGAAGATGAGACTTGGAGGGGTTGGGCCTAACTTTCTAGGCCTACTTTCTGTCCAACTGAGGCCATTCGTTCATCTTCAAAGGAGGTTAACACAAGCTCTGAGCTCTTCGTTTCCTTACGGTTCCCTTCCTATTTTTAGTACTGATATGAAAAAGAAACAGAAAACATATTAAGACAATTTCCAGTATTGTTATACATTGAGGCCATGTCTTTTTTAAAAAAAAAAACAGTTTTGTTGCTATCTTGTTTTACTCTCCATGGGCTTACAGAAATGTACGAGGGATGAATAAGATGTGGTGGAATCGTCAGCCTTAAGCAATCTCCATCCCAATGAAGAGGGCTGGTGGAAGATTTGAGAAAGAAGCAGTTATCTCAACTACTGAGCGCTGGCGAAGATATAGAAATAAGTAGAGAAGCTCTAGATGGCTGCTCAGGGGGAGGGGGGCAATCAGCTTCTGAAAGGTTATTTTTTCCGTCTCTTGCCTGGGCTAGAAGAGACTCAACTCTCTTAGGGCCATGGAATTGTCAATGTGTCTTGTCTTCATGATGTACTAAAGGTCCGAGACCGCCTCAGCTGGTTGAGAGGACAAAGAGTGGATTCGGTTATGCTCTGAGACTCTAAGGGAGAGAGTGATGTCGAAGAGTGCAAGATGAAACGCCCAACGTGGGGCTTGAACCCAAGACCCTGAGATTAGAAGTCTTATGCTCTACCGATTGAGCTAATCGGGATAGGCCTCAAGGGGTAGCAAAGGCACAGACAGTGCAAAAGAAGAGCGAAGGAAGTTTCTTTGCGTGCTGAGATTCGTTTCCTGACATTTGCCTTCTTTCCTGGTTCCTTCGCTCTCCAGCTAGCAAACAGGGCCCGTTCCAAGGCTAGTTAGATGCTGGTGTCTAGACCAGAGAAGTGGGAAAATCATCTAGCAGCTGCTCAGAGAAACCTGGGTGGGAGGGTGGAATTTAGGATTCTCCCACCAGGAGGAGGTGCTGTTTCTCAGAAAAAGCTTCTCAGCGCCCAAAGAGGGGGCAGAGAAGACAGTTCCCCGCCAGCCGCCAGACACATCTTTTCGCAGGGAATCAGAACCCCCTGGGGTAAAACTCCTCCAAGGATGTGCGGCTCCAGGAATGTCAGAGAAGGGAAGGACTGTTTGCTTTAGGAGGTGGGTGCGGGAACCTGCAGGTCCTTAGGTCCCTCCAGCGTCCGATGAAAGCATTTGGGGGGAAGGGGCCGGGATAGACAAAGACAGGAAAGACGGGCTTGCGGCTCCTGTGCAAACACCATGTTGCCAGCGGTCCAAGAGAAGCGGGTGGGGGTTCGAGCATTTTGGCTGCTTCCTGAGGGCACGGAACTCACAACCTGGCAATGCTCAGAGCCCCGTTCCTCGGGAGTTTTCTTTGTGTTGGTCTTGTGATGCTGAGGGAGGAAGCTGAAGCATCATTTGAGTTTGTTTCAGTGCCTTCGGTTGGGCTAAGGTTGTGACCCATTCATATATATAGTATGAACTATATACACTAACTATACTACAAACGAATAAAGTTAACTACAACTATATAAATCTGAACTATATATACAAGAATTAACGAGAGAAACTACGAGTAGCTAGGGAAGTGGAGGTCAGCTAAGCCGCGCTCCACTGTTCCAACGACCGACACGGGCAGTAAGAAGGAACTGAAGGGCGGGTGGGTCAGCAGTGGTATATATCTGGCGCTATAGCAGCGCCACTCCAGGGGGCACCCATCCGACCCACCGAGTGTTGCTTGGGTAAAAATCTTCCGACGAACGTGCACACGGCGTGCGCACACCTAACTGGAATGCATATGAGCAATCACTCAAAGAAGAACTCTTTCTTTCTTGTATATTGCAAAGAAACCTGGTGTTATTTTTCACCAAGGAAGCTGGTAGATGTTTGAACACAAAGTATTGCAGCTTGGGAACAATCCCCCAGAAATGGCATCTTCCACTCCACAAATCAGTAGCAAACAGTTAATATTAGTGTTTGTCTGAGAATAGAGTGAAGGTGATTGTTTACTCCGACACCTCAGTGAGTGAAACAGACAGAAAGAGCAAGGTTGTTCTGAAAGACAACGGATCTGTCTGGAGGCAAACAGACCTTGAGAATGAGCAAGAGTGTGAAAAGAGGTTCAAATGTGGGTTAGGTGTTAGATAGGTTGGTCTGACAAATTTCAAGAAAATACCAATGCTCGTAGACTGATGCAGACATGGCCTTACAACTCCCCCACTGCCAGCTCCCGATCGGTGTCAGAAGCTCTCCCTTTCCTGCTCCCCAGCCCTCAGCCCCAGGAACCACTGTCCTCTGCTTCCCCCTCTGGCCCCACCAACTTTTCCTCCCATTTCTGGGTTCCTCAACCCAGGGGCCAGACACGGGGTCCTACTCACCGCAATGCTCTCCACGAGGGCTGCTTTGGAGACCTGGGGCTCCAGAGTGTCCAGCCCCTGCTGCTGTGCCAAGAAGCACAGACGTGGGACAGCATGGAGGAAGCCGAGCTGTTGGGCCCTGTCCTCCACCAACTAGGAGTGGGGGAGAGAGAGAGAGAGATGGTTAGGTGAGGACCTCCCCAACATGGGCGCCAACTTATATGGGCTCCTGGGGCTTTAGCCCCAGGAATATTCACAGTCAGGGGCTCTGCTCCACCAATATTTGGAGCTAGGTTTCTCCCCTGCTTGGAGCGCCCCCCCCACCCCCGCCTCTCACCCCGCCCGCCGCCGCCAGGGCTGGAGCTTCCCCCCCTCCACCCCGGAGCTTCCCTGCCTGAACGTAAAGAGTGTGCAGCGTGCGTCTCTCTCCCTTGCTGCTGCTGCTGCCGCCGCCTAAGGGCTACAGCATAAGAGCAGTGCTAGCTGCTGTAGCACCTCAGGAGGGAGGGGACCCTGCCGTTTTTGGCAGCCCTCCTCTCCCGCTACCTGGAGGAGACACGAAGGGGACATCCGGCCAGGAGACGGACATCACTCACCTTAGCAGCTGCTGGGGCTTCTGTGAGTGTTTGACCCTATGATTCCCCCACCGCCCCTGCCCCTGCCCCATGCTGGGGAAGGGGCAGCCCCATCCCCCATCCACAGTGAAGTTATGGTGAGGGGCACCAACATGGAAGGCCACCTGTGATGGCAACCCCCCCCCCCATCCAGTACCCATCATAGAGGAGGTGAGTGAGCTTTCTGGACCTGAGAGGGGCCCTACGAGCATGTGCAGTGACTGTGGTGCAGAGTGAGTGTGCTGTGGGGGCAGGGGGGAGAGGGGGAGTCCCTCCCCTGGAGCTTGCTGCTGCCAGTGGTGGTGATGGGGAGTCCTCTCTGGCCCTAGCCCTGGGGCAGCCTGTCTGCACCCCAAGTTCCTCATCCTCATCCCTGCCCCACCCCAAAGCCTGCACTCCCAGCACCGAGCACACTCCTGCACTGTGAACCCCTCATCCCCAGCCCCACCCCAGAACCCTCACCTGAGGGGAAAAACGTGCAGCTTAAATTTGGTGGTCAGTTTGGAGTATCATTTTGTTTAGCACGATACTTGACTATTTTACACCCCTTCAAAGTATGTAACTGGTCGTATACAGGTGTTACGAAGTGGGAATGTGCTTAATGTTTTCTCTGAATACTGTCTGTGTGCCTCAGTTTCCCCAATGCATTTCTTAAGGCTCTAGATGGTGGGATAAGGGGGTGTGATTGTTGTAAAGCTCTAGAGGGCCAGTGTGATGGTGTCTGCACAGAGAATGGCCGAAACCCTGTCTCCAGGCAACTGATGGCCTGAGCCCCTCCCCTGCAAAGGTGCCAGCTGAAGGTGTTGGAGACAAAGAGATCAGGTGAGCAGAGAGGAGTGGGGCTGGAGGGTTTGGGAGTCTGGAGCTGGCTGGGGACCAGGCGTGAAGTGCAGACAAGGGGGTCTGGCTCACTGCCCCAGAATGGACCCGGCCTAGGGGTCCGGTTCACTGTACCTACAAGCTCTGTTTTACACCCTGTTCCTGTCATCGAATAAATCTCTGTGTTACTGGCTGGCTGAGAGTCATGTCTGACTGCAAAGTGGGGGGGCAGGACCCTCTGGCTTCCCCAGGACCCCACCTGGGCGGGCTCGCTGTGGGAAGCGCACAGAGGGGCAGAGGATGCTGAATGCTCCAAGGAGAGACCCAGGAAGGTGAAGCCGTGTGAGCTTCTTGCCCAGAAAAAGTCTGCTCCGAGGGAGAGGAGGCTCCCCAAAGTCCTGCCTGGCTTGGTGGGGAGCAGTTCCAGAGCATCGCCCAGGGACTCCGTGACACCCGGTACCCACCACAGGGAAGGCGAGTGGGCTTTCTGGACCTGAGAGAGTCCCTAGGAGCATGTGCAGTGACTGTGGCGCAGAGTGAGTGTGCTGCGGGAGGTGGGGACGATGGGTCCCTTCTCTGGAGCTTGCGGCTGCCGGTAACAGGGAGGGGGGTCCTCTCTGGCCCTAGCCCTGGGGCAGCCTGTCTGCATCCCAAGTTCCTTATCCCCAGTCCCTGCACCCCCAGCCCTGAGCACCCTCCTGCACTGTGAACCCCTCATCCCCAGCCCAACGCCAGAGCCCACACCTGAGGGGAAAAACATGCAACTTAAATTTGGTGGTCAGTTTGGAGTATCATTTTGTTTAGCACAATACTTGACTATTTTACACCCCTTTAAAGTGTATAACTAGTTGTATACAGGTGTTACAAAGTGGGGCTGTTCTTAATGTTTTCTCTGAATACAGTGTGGGTGCCTCAGTTTCCCCTGTGCATTTCTCAAGGATCTAGATGGTGGGATAAGGGGGTGTGATTGTTGTAGAGCCCTAGAGTGCTAGTGTGATGCCGTCTGCACAGAGAATGGCTGAAACCCTGTCTCCTGGATACTGATGGCCTGGGCCGCTCTCCTGCAAGGTGCCAACTGAAGGTGTTGGAGAACAGAGAGATCAGGTGGCCTCCTAATGCCTGGAAAAGAGACAAAGGCCAGAGGAGGGAGTGTCAATGCCTGTGCAGACTTCCGGGAAGCGCACGGTGTGGAACGGGATGCTGGGATGCTTTGGAACAACTCCATACAAAGCCAGTCAGGACTCTGGGGGAGCTTTCTCTCTCGGAGCAGACTGTCTCCAGTGCAGGAAGCTTACACCTTCCTGGGTCTGACCTCGAAGCATTCAGCCCTTCCACACTGTGCGCCTTACGCAGCGAGTCTGCCCAGGCAGGTCCTGGGGCAACCAGAGGTCCCTGCACCCCAACTCTGCAGTCAGATGTGACTCTCAGCCAGACAGTAAAACAGAAGGCTTATTAGATGACGGGAACACAGTTTAAACAGAGCTTGTTGGTACAGAAAACAGGACCCCTCAGTCAGGCCCATCTTGTGGGGTGGGGAGCCCAGAACCAAGTTCTGGGTCTCTCCCCATTTCCCCAGCCAGCTCCAAACTGACACTCCCTCCTCTGGCCTCTGTGTCTCTTCTGGACAAGGAGGCCACCTGATCAATTTGTCCCCAACACCTTCAGTTGGCATCTTGCAGGGGAAACTGAGGCACCCTCACAGTATTCAGAGAAAACATTAAGAACATTCCCACTTTGTCACAACAGGTGCAACAAAATATAATACCGTATATTGAAGTAGGCAAGTGCCGCTTCTGACTTTCCACTTTTAATTGACCCTTGTAATCTTGTGGCACTGACGCGTTGTAGCTTCATTTTATATCGGCTTACAGGGCGGGAGTGGGGGGGCACCACCATTTTGGGCCCCACCAAAAATTATACAAACCTGTCGCCTATGGGCGGGCATGGGGGTTTCTGGCAGGCAAGGGAGAAGGTGAAAGGAGGCGAGTGGTGGGTGGAGACTGACTAGGAGGGACGCAGCAAGCCAGCGGGGGGCTAGGGGGTGAAGAGGGGTGTGATGGTGGGGCCCAGCAGGGAGGGGGCAGGTCCTATTTTACTGCTGTGATCTGGTCACCCCATGTGCAGTTTCTTCCTGCCCCCACCGAACCTTGTTTCGATGGGGCGGAGCTGGGGAAGGAGGGTTTGTTTCCACGGGGCCGGGCGGCGCGGGGGGGGGGAACAAGGGGGCAATTTTATATTAATAAGGAAATGTTTTATAAATTTTAATAAAATAAACATTAGTGAAGAAAATCAGTTGTACAACTATCAAAACAAATTATTTTCCTGATATGAAAGTGCAAATCAGCTAATTAATATATGATGCAATGTCTGTACTAGATAATTTTGTTACTATTTATATAGTCATGGAAAGTAAATAATACATGGAAGAAATGAAAGGGGTTTTTTTTAAGTGTTTTTTTGTTTTAGTCATCCCTGCCGGGGCCCCATCGAAACTGTTCAAATTGGGCCCCGCACTTCCTGAAGCCGCCCTGACAATGAGGCTAATCATCTAGTGGAACAAGCTCCACAAGGGACGTGGTTAATTCCCCATCACTGCTGTGTGTAAATGAAGACCGCAGCTCTTGCTGCAAGACACCTGGTGTGTGGGTGTCCCTGTTCCCCCTTCAGAACCTCTGGTACATGGTGCTTCCCTCCTCCCAGTTCAAGATCCCCATCATGTGGGTGCTCCCATCCAGGATCTCTGGTGGGTGTCTCTGTCCCCCACCCCATGAACTAGCTCCCGTGTGTGGTTTCCCCTGCCTGCCCCCATCCGGGATCTGTGGGTGTCTCTGTTCCCCTTTTCAAGATCCGTGTTGCAGGGGGGCATCCCTCCCCCCAAGTCAGACTCCCCATCGTGTCGGTGCTCCCATCCCCCCTTCCAGGCTCTGCGGGGGGTGTGTGTGTCTAAAAAGAGACTGTGTCTCACTGTCTTGCCCAGGCTACACTGCAGGAGCTATTCACAGGCGTGATCCCACTACTGATCAGCACAGGAGATTTGACCTGCTCTGTTTCCAACCTGGGCCGGTTCACCCCTCCTTAGGCAACCTGGAGACCCCAAGCTCCCCCAGGATCACCATATTGATGCTGAACTTAGTGTGGACACCTGATCAGCACAGCCCCCTGCAGCCTAGAACTCCTGAGCTCAAGCGATCCACTGGCCGCAGTCTCCCCAGGAGCTGGGACCACAGGTACCAGCCATGGAGCCTGGCTTGTTTCTCAGCCTGGCAGCTGGAGCTTTAAACTCTGCTTGTGAGCTCTGTGCCTTGGCCAGACGGGGACAGCCTGGAACTGGGAAATGCTCCTGCTTCCCCCACCCCCATCTCATGTCGAGCTGCAGGCGCCACTGTCGTCCCAGGTAAGATCCTGGACGTTTTGGTGCCCCCATCCCCCGCCCAGGGGTCCGGGTACCTCTGCCCCCCATACAGAATCCTGGATGTGTGGGTGTCCGTCCCTCTGCAGAGGATCCCGGAGTGTGGATGCCCTTGTCCCCCCCCACAAGATCCTGGGTGTGTGGGTGCCACTCTCCCCCCCAGTAGATCTCTGGTCGGTGGGTCCCCAGGGTGTGAGTGCTCCCAGCCCACGATACAGGCTGGGGGGTGGTATAACTGGCTCTCCCTGTCCTGCCCAGGCGGTGCTACAGCAGCTGTTCACAGGGGCAGCAACCCCACTGTCACCCTGCAGCTTTAACCTGCTCCAGGGGTGACCTGCTTCACCCCCCCCGTGGGAGCCCGGGGACCCCGAACTGCCCAGAATCACCTGATTGATGCCGAGCTTAGCACAGACACCAGCTCATCCTGGCAGGGAGCTGCCCTGAGCCCTGACAATCAGCTTCCCTCCGCCTCCTGCTGCACAGTGAGGATCCCACGCGAGAGGCTTTGTGCCCAGTTTGTTCAGGAGCATCCCAGGCTCCAGCTGTAAACTCTGCTGGTCAGTTCTAATCTTTGGCCACACGGGGGCGGCAGTAACGGTCCCATCTAAACGCTGTTTGCGTTCGGCCCTTCGGATCGCAGATTGTAACCCGCCGGCAGATCTCTGAGTGCAGCCAGATCCCTCCCCAAACTGAACATTGAAGCAGCAGCTCCCATTGGAAAGAGCATGATTTTTGCCTTTAAAAACAAGGGAAATATCTGCAGCAAGAGACTGAAGAAGCTCAATTGATTTCATTGACTCCATGAATGTTCCTCTGTGTCCCCCTAGGAGTCATGCCCCACTTTTTGGGGACCACTGAACCCTACTCGCTAAGCAGGGGCTAGTGATGCCAAAGCCCAGGGAAAGGGAGAACAAGTGCGGGGACCCCAGCACTGAAGCCATGTGAAGGGGCTGCAGGAGAGGGGCAATGGCTGGTGGCCCAGGGAGTTAAGGGCAAGGGGGGCACAGGAGGGGGCAGGAGGTAGGGGTGAAGGAGGTGCAAGGGCTGGGAGTGCAGGAGCTAGCGGTAAAGGGGGAGTGGGGATCGTCCAGGGGCAATGGGGAAGTGCCAAAGTACAAGCCTTGCCCAGGGCACCATTTCCTCTAATGCTGGTCTGAGCAAACAATTGGAAATGACCCTTCAATGAGACCAGAACCATAGTGTAGAAAAGCCCCTTTGTTAAGTGGTGGTGACTGAGGGCTTAGGGAGATGGGTTAAAAAGCAACAGGCATTTGTCTGTGGAGGTTTGATTCTTGCCTGCTGTGCAAGGCTGGGGTGTGGTGTCTCCATGGCTGCACTTTCAGTGTCTGATCTGCCACAGAGAGCCAAGTCTAGACATACTCAGGGGCTCTATGCCAGGGTTTCTCAAACTTCCTTTCACTGCAACCTGCTTCTACCAAAAAAAAACAACTTACTACCTGACCCTAGAAAGACTCACCAAGCCCCTCTACACTGAGCACAGGCAGAGGAGACAAAGCCTGAGCCCTGCCCCAGTTAGGGGAGGGCAAAACCAGAGCTTGAGGGATTCAGCCCTGGGTGGTGGGGCTCAGACTTTTGGTTTCAGCCCCAGGCACCAACAAGTCTAATGGCAGCCCTGGTGACCCCATTAAAACAGGGTTATGACCCACTTTGGGGTCCTGACACAGTTTGAGAACCACTCCTCTATACTGAGGGGAGAGAGTTTTCCTGTGGGTGCAGTTAATCCACTTCCCAAGAGGTGGCAGCTATGTCAGTGGGAGAAGCTATATCGGTGGGTGTGCAAGCTGTGGTGTTTGCCACATTTAAGAAGTTTAATCAAACCCCATTTTTAAAACCACCTGTGGTCTGGGAATGGCAAAGGACCTCGATGAAGCAGGGTCTGTCCTTCAAAGTGCTGGACATCATGATTCCGTTGTCATGGGGATATTGCTCAGTGTTAAAGTGCTTGACTGCAGTTTAAGTAGTCCTCAGTTCAAACCCGCGTGTTCTCTTATAACCCTCTTTCTTTTTAAAAAAAAAAGGAAAACATTTTCATTTCCATTCTCCATTATGTTCAGGGGCTCCTCTATACAGGAGTGCTTGATATCAATGTAAACACTCAACATTTCACTGTCCAAATGCATAAAAACCTAGCAAAGCTGTCCATCAGCTGAAATCAGTTTTAATCCTCAAAGTGTCAATTTATGTTTTCATCAGTTAAACCAAGTTATCATATGAATGTACATTTGCAGATCCCTCTTCTCCAGGAGCTATGTTGTGCAGAAGAACAAGAACCACATCCAGCTGCAGTTCAGGAGTCTGATGACCAAAGAGCCACGAAGTGTTCTGAGGGCTGGAGAAAAATGCCTTCCTGGTGTTGGGAGGGGAACAGGAGAAAAGACAAAAGAAGCAAGAGACGAAGAGAAAGGAGGGAGGGATGGATGGAGGAAAAGGTGAAACCAAAAGGACAAACCCTAATGACCCCAGTGATTCTAAGGGACAAAATCCCAGGTGCGCAATAAAATTCTGCCTCCTTAAGCTCGTGTTTTCCATGCCTAGAATTCAATGGTCACCAGATGGATCAGACTGAACAGGTTTCAAACCTCGAGGAGGCTCTTACCTTCTAAACAGGGACTTCTGTTTACTAGTAAAATCACTAAAAGGGAAGGAGAAAACTCGAAAGAGGTTCCTCCTGGCGCTCACGTGCCTGAACCCGAATACTCTCTCAGTCCTCAAAGAGAGACCTGGAGAAGGAGACTTGCTGAAGCAAAGCCACAGGGGTCTCTGAGGTTTCCCTGGCCCCTCGCCCCTGTCCTGCCTGGCTGATGTCAGCATCTCTCTGTGAGGTCACCACCTCCCCACCACCTTTGACCAATAGTCTGAGGCCCTGCAAAAAGCCTTTGTGATGTCACTGCCACACCCCTCCCTTGCTGTGCTAATGTCCTGCCCCTGCCCAGGCACTTTGGAGGTTTGAGCTACTCCCTGTGGATCACCCACTCAAGGAGCGTTCGTTCTAGGAAGCAAGCCGGCTAGACAGGAAAACATCAGACGCTGCTCCCAATGCTACACTCCGTTTTTCAGAAATTAGTCGACTTTATGGCCAGAAGAGACAACTAGAGCATCTTATTTGACCCCCTGCATATCACAGGCCTCCTGTATGACACAATAGCTACTTTTGGGGCAAACACATTCCAGAAAGGCATCTAGTCTTCATTAAATGATATCAAGAGATGGAGAATCCACCACTTTCCCTAGAAGACATTTTTCTCCAGCCCTCGGAACATTTGGTGGCTCTTTGCTATTGAACGAGCTCAACCTGTTTAGCTTATCAAAAGAAGATTGAAAGGTGATTTCATTGAAGTGTTGAAGGGCCTTAATGGAGAGAAAAGATTGGGTATGAAAGGGCTCTTTAATCGAGCAGAGAAAGGCATAACAAGACCCAATGGCTGGAAGGTGAAAAGAGACAAATTCATATTACTACTAAGGCACAAATATTCAACAGCGAGGATGATTCACGACAGAAACAAGCTCCCAAGGAAAGTGGTGGATTCTAATTCTAATTCCTTATGAATATTCTGTGTGTTTGTGTCTGCAGGGGAGGAACATGCCATATGCCCAGAGGACTTTATTCCTCCAGCCTGCAAGGACAGAGGGGATGTCAAGGAGTTGGTCCTTCAATCACCCCCCCCCAGAAAGGTCCTTCTTAGGAAAGGCAAAATCCTGGAGAGAAAGAGTAACACTGAACAAGATTCCAGAAAGACAGATTTTTATAATCACAGTGAGAAGTTTTTCACCTGACCAGGGACTTGAACCCTGGACCCTCAGATTAAAAGTCTGATGCTCTGCCAACTGAGCTAGCCAGGCTCGCATATGAAAAGTACAAGTTGGTGCAGCGGTGAAGCTAGTCAAGAAAAAGCCAGACGGCCACAATAGGGGAAATCTGCTGCTCTTTCTCTCTTCCCAGCCCTGGCCTGGCTGGGTATTAGTGCTGGTTAAAAAGAGGGGAAAATATCGGCATCTACAAGCCATTCATAGCTGTACAAGACTCAGGCACAATACAGAGGTGCCCATCTGTAAGTGCCAAATGGTTGGATTGGCTAATGCAGCCTGTAGACGTCCAGGGCACACTGGGATATAGAGCCAAGTGTCCATCATCATCATCATTTCAAAGGGATAATGATAATGGTAGCAAGGTTCACAACTGACTCAGCTGTTGCATACAAAGGTGCACGTTTGGCAGTTACGTTGGCTCAGGTTGGCCACCCCAGTCTAGATGTAGAAGTTACAACATTTAAACTTGAAAGAGGGGCCAATTTCCCCATCATTTCCCACCTTTACATCCAAACACGATGAAGGTAGCAGATAGAGCCAGAGCAGGTTGTCTATGGGACCAAGTATATGCAGAGTATCCTCGACAGAGGTTTGTTCAACCTGTTCTTAAAAACCTCTGAGGACAGAGACACCACAGATGCCTTTGGGAGCCTATTCCAGAGCCTAACTGCACTCAGAGTCTGACATTGGTGAAGTAGGAAGCTGAGAAAAACAACACTGGCTGTCACATAAAAACAGCCCTTCCTGGTGCTTTAAGCAGTAGGTTCTGGTGTTTTAACAGCCATGGCCTGGGTTCAATTCCCCCTAAAAACCAGAAGTTTTTCAATGAAAATCTCCATTCATTTTGCATTTGAAATGGAAAGGAAAAGAGGGCTTCTTGTCCTTATCAACAAGGCAAAGAATGGCTTTTTTCTCAGTAAATATTTTTAAAAGGCGCTGACTCGACCTGAAGATCTCATTTCATTTGTATTTACAATGGAATGATTCTCTCTAGGATAGACAGAAATTCTTCAGCTAGACTCAGATTCCACGGGAATACGAGAAGCGATAGTGTATAACACCTGCCTTTTTCCGGACAACAGTGATGTCCAAGTTTTCCATGGACATTTCCCGTCCAGCACCTCAGGCCCCATCCAACAATACAAGAAACTGAAATGCACAGAAAGTTTCTCACCATAGGATTCACTGACCAGGTCGGGGGAAAAGTTTTGCCATTTGAAGATGTTTGAATTCCCTCCAACTTCTCTCATAGAAATGCTAAATAGTTGGTGGTGTAATGTTACAGGAGAGGTTGAAATTAGGCTATTTCATCAGATAGAAGACAGTGATTGTGTCAGGAGTGGGATGTGAATGGAGCCTAGAGCAACAAATGACAGTGTTAGGGGGCTTATTCCGTCACCCTCTTACTTCCCTGGTCCTTCTCGCATGACCAGAGAGCAACAATACCCAAAGTCCAAAGGCGCAAACAATTCGATGTTTATTGGGGTGAACGTCCAGCAAGCATGATTCCAGTTTCCTTCCTTAGTGTCCCCTTCCCAGCTCTGACACCACAGAACCTTGCCTGTGTCCCTGTTTCTGTTCCCATCCCCTGTTCCCATTTCCCCCTGTAGTAAAACATGATCCCAATTCCCCCATCCCCAGTCCCTGTTCCCATTTCCCCCCCGCCTTCCTGACTGACTGCAGACTATATAGTAAAACCTGAGTTCTGCTTAGCTATGCCTTAACCAATCATTTTACTGAAATGTAACTAACCAATCCTAATATACTGTAACGTGATTATCTAACCAATTATATTCCACCACCTTCACTGGTTTACACACAACAAAATTAATTATACAGCAGACAGAAACAATCACAGAACCAGACTGAGACCATGCAAATAAACATACAAAACAATACAGAAGGGAGGATTTCACAACTACATCTATACAGACATAAGGGTTTTCCAGCTGGGTCTATTGATAAGTGAGTTCTTGCCAGACAGGATGCTACCAAACTAAGTTTCCCTTTCTCTGGAGGTGACAGGAATATCAGGGCAGGATTGTATTCCTAACAGCCCAATAGCACCTTATTTCAATGTGACTAGTTGGGAATGTGTGAATGTGACCATACACTTCCCACCTTATGGCTGCCTTTGCTGCTTAGCGGAAGAACCAGGCCTCAGACTGTCACAGTAAGAGAAGGTGATTACACAGACAGACAGTGATTTTTTATTCTTTCTTTTATACCTTTATAACTAGCTAAGTGATAAATATACACCTAAATTCTTAAAGTACAGGCCTGAATATCTGTATCCTAACAGTCCTCGAGGTCAGGCAGCCTCTGGGTAAGGGGGTGGGGACTCAGATCCTTCCCCTGGCCAATTCCACCACGGTCGTGTATAAACCAGGGAGGTTCCCCACAATAGCCAGACCAGAGGGTTCCCCTTTACCCTTATGCTCTGTCCTCATTGCTTCTCTCTCTCCCTTCCCCCCATCTCTGCTGCTCCCCCTCTGGGCTTTCTCAGCACCTGGCCCCACAGCACTTCCTGGCAGCCAGAGACTGCGCTATCTGCACCTGCTCCTGTGGATGTGGCCTCTCTCCTGATTGCTAAGGAAAGGAAACTTTCCAGGAAATGGCCACAGCTTCTGGGAATCCCTGTGTGGCTGTCAACAGAATTTGGGTCCTGGCACACAAGGCAACTTAAAAGCTGAGCACCCAGACAGGGGCTTAACCCCTGAACCCTCAGATTAAGAGCCTGATGCTCTACCAACTGAGCTACCTGGGCTTGTTAGGAAACATCTTCACCATTCACCACAAGAATGAGCAGGCAGGCAAAGTGGGGGCAAAAAAAGTCCCAGGAACCCCTCCTCTTTTTCTGCACAGCCACTGCCTGTCAGCAGGATTCCTCCTCCTCCTCAGGGAGACTAAATCTCCCAACCTAGACAGCCGGTCCATCCGCTGCACATCAATCCCCCATGCCTGAGCCTCCCTGCCAAAGCCCTGCACCTGGCCCCATACAATTAAGTCTCACGTCTCGCTGGGAACTCGACTTCTTGTGCCCAGAGTGTCTCGGCCCCCTCAGCAGATGACCTGAGAAACACAGTGTCTGGCTTTTCCAAAGAAGAGCTTAGACCCCTTCATCATGTGGCCTAAAGGATAAGGCATCTCCCTGTGGATCGGATGATTCAGGATTTGAGTCCCCTCGTGGTTGTGCTCACTTTGTGCTGCAAGTACTGTTTTCTTCACAGCTGGAACCTCTTCTTGGTCACTCAGGCCAGTGCTCTGGCTTCAGCTAGAGCCCCAGGAAGGAGTTGAGGGTTGGGTGTCACAAAGGCTGGGGCATGAGCCCCAGGTGCTTCCAGTCTTGCCTTTGTCCTTCCTGACTTGCCAAAGAAAATGGGCGGCTCCACTGCCAAAGTGAGCACCCTCAGAGGCCCAGCCCTGCTTTCCTACCTTCTTCTGATGTTGGCCACAGAGCATCAGCAGCTGTCCTGCAGGGGTTTGGCATGGTAGGGATTCTCTGTGGCTGTCTGCTGGCCACACATAGGCATGGTCCTCCCCTCCTCTTGCCCTGCCCTCAGTTGCTTTTAAGCCTTCCCTTGGAGCTGTCAGCACCAGCTGCCTCTGCTCAAGGTGCCCAGAGGAGGAGAGGTGCTGGGCTCCCACCTGCCCAGCCCTGCTTCCTTCAAGCACAGTGGCAAGTACCAGACTTATGGGCACCAGGTAAAGCCATGAGAATCCCAACCCTAAGACACCAGTACCCAGCTCTAGAGCCCTGACCCACCATAGCCAGAAGGGAAAGACTTGTTCTCCTACAACTGGAGACAGGGAAGTTGAGCACTGCTAACTCCAGGGCTTTACCACAAACCAACACAAGGTCCCACTGAGATTTGAACTCAGATTGCAGGATTCAGAGGCCTGAGTGCTGCCCGTTACACCATGGGACCATCTCCTGCTGCTTTTTCTGCACATTGGTGACCCTCACGGGACTGGCTCATGTAAGGGACTGTTGGCCCCTTACTAAAACTTAGTGGGGTTTTTGGTTGGCTAGTTCCCAGTCCCAATAGAAGGGGGAAGGGCCAATGGGAAATCAGGGCCCTGAGACTGACAGTCCCCTGGGCAATGGGGAGAGGCCAAAGCTCCAAGTTAGCCGCACTGACAGGCCAGGCAGTGTAATGAGGGAGTCACCAGGCCAGGGGGTCCCATCCTCCATGGGAGCTGGAACTGCCTGGGCCAGAGTGGGGCAGAGCTAAGGAGAGAGCAGGAGCCTGAGAAGAGCTGGGGAGCAGAGCTGCGCAGGTGTAGTGCCAGAAACTGCTCCCTGTAGGACTTTGCTACCTGTAGCAGTTACTGAGACCTGAGGTTGTTCTTATTTGCTGACTTGTCCTAATTGGCTAACACTTGACAGTGGTTTCTCTAGCAAAGGCCAGTCCCTGGCCCCTTGGTCCAGACATCCTCATTCACATCAGGCTGGGGTGACCAGTTGTCAAAGATGAAATATTGGGACACGGAGGGCGGAGCAAAAAAAAAAAGCCAGAGGCTCCCCCCACACAGCCAGGTGGCAGTGGCACAGCCCTGTCTCCACCCAACTCTCGGCTCAGACCCCCGATACACCCCCAGCTCCCCCATCCCCTCACTCCTGGGCCCAGCCTGGGCTCCGAGCTCTGCAGCTGAGCTGTACTCCAGGTCCCTCCTGCAGCTCCCGGGCAAGGGGCGAACCAGGCAGCCGGGCCCGGGCCCTCCTGGCAGGAGCGTGTCTGCCCCACATGTGTCTCTGCCCCTCACCCACATGGGTCCTGTCCGCTCCGCACTGCCCCCAGCCCCACTGCGCTGCCCCGCAGGCTCCAGGGCTGGAGCAGCCTCCGTGCTGCGCTCCCGGCCATGGCCATGGCCCGTGTGCAAACCTGGGAGGGAGGAGGATGCCGCGTGCTTGGGGAAGAGGCAGGGCCAGGGCAAGGATTTGGGGAGGGATCCAATGGGGCAGTGAGGGGGTGGGGCTGGGGGCAGGGCAGGGCAAGGGTGGGGATTTGGGGAGGGATCCAATGGGGGAAGGAGGGGGCGGAGTCGGGGGGCGAGTGTCCCTCCGGGCTCTGCCTGTGTGCCGGAGCAGAGGGCAACATTTTTTGTTTGTCCACTCTCCTGACCAAACATCGGTCGGGACGCGGGACAAACAGGCAAATATCGGGACAGTCCTCATAAAATCGGGACGTCTGGTCACCCTACATCAGGCTTCAAGTTGAGAATCATTTCCCCTTCCCGCTCTGTGGGAGGGGAGACTTTTAAACACGCTCTCTGTGCGACTGCACATGGCTAAGCAAAGAGAACAAACCCAAATCCCCCCTGTGCTTTGGGAGCCAGGTTTGCGGTGGGAATTCTGTAGTTCAGATGACTTCACGCCTGGGCATTGTGATTCTTTGCCAGTTTCTCTGGCATTGGGGCAGTTTTGTGCTAACAGCTGTGATGGCCGAGTGGTTAAGGCATTGGAGTCGAAATCCAGTAGGCGGGTTCGAATCCTGCTCACAGGAAAGCCTGTGTTTTAGCAGGTGTCTCACTGGGGCAATACCTCTGTACAACCCCCTGAGACACTCTCAATTCTCTCCCCACCCCAAGTAAATCCTGTTCTGCTCCTTTCATAGAGATGCCTGGGACACCACCTCACACTGTGTCCCTGAGGGGTCGGGCAAACTCTCAGCATCTGAAGCCTCTGCCACTCACCTGGTGCTCCATAGATCAGCCATAGCCCTGGTTCTGCTGCTCTCTCTAGAGTGTGACAGGAGCCAATTCAGCGACTCCATGGGAGCTACGAGGCTGCAGAACCAACAGAGGAAAAATAGGTGCTCAGCGCCCACTGGCAGCCAGCTCCCCCTCCCCCCACTACAGGCCTTGCTGACAAGCTCCTCCTCTTCCCCTTCAGTGATTTCCACTTGCCAGTGATCAGCTGTTCAGTGGGGTGCAGGAGGTGCTGGGCAGGGAGGGGGAGGAGCAGGGACTGGAGGAGGTGGGGGAGGGAGAGGAATGGGGCAGGAAGGTGCAAGCTGGGAAGAGATGGGACAGAGGTGGGGGCGTGGGGGCAGGGGTGGGGTGGGGGGCAGGGCCTGGGGAGGAAAGGGGGGATTTGTCACAGACCCCTCTAGGGCCGGCCCTGAAGGGAAGCACCGACTATCACAGTGACAATAAAACTGACCAGCATTGCGGGGGAGGCTGAGGGAGATCCGCACTCACCAGCAGGGCCGTCCTTAGGATTTATGGTGCCCTAGGTGAGATTATTAAACTGGTGCCCCTGTGCCTGTTCTGCTCTTAGCAACACAAATATAAGCATACAGTATTGGAAAACTTGCCACATTCACGTTATTAAAACCAGTTTTACTTAACTAAGCACACTGTAATGCTGATGGTCTAGCACTAAAGAAGTGGCACTATAGAAAAAATTCTGATTTGACAGAATGATGAAAATAATATATTTTTTTTAATTTGTCAAAATGTTATTGGAAATTTTATATGAAGAGGTATTGAAACAAAGATTTGTTTTTAATTAAAAGCAATCTTTTTGGCTTTTTTGGCTGCAAAATCAGTTTAATAAGCTGGGTTTCCAAACAGTGGGAAAATATAACCCTAGTTTTACTGCTAGGTAAAGCACAAAGTGACCAAAATGAAGTCAGCACAGAATCATCTCATCTAGATTAAGGTAGCACAGAAATGTTACAGAAGTCCTATTGTGCCTTATTTTTGGTTGGAAAGACATTAGCAATAGCAGCACAGTCACATGATAAAATACATGATAAATCACTGCCTCTAAAGTTCCATCAAAAACTGACATTTTCACAGCTCTAGCATGATCTGCTGTACAGATTCTTCACAAGGAAGTGTCCCTGGCCTTTTAAACTCATATTAACTATGTATTTACTTTATGAAAGTTGGAGAAAATATTGTGAAAACGTAAAACATTGGCTGCCCAACTTCTGGGCTGGCAAAAGCTATACTGACTCACAGGGAAAAAAAAGCAGGAGAATCTTAGTACAACATATGGTCAGTCTATACCAGGGGTCGGCAACCTTTCAGAAGTGGTGTGCCAAGTTCACTGTAATTTAAGGTTTCTCGTGCCAGTAATACATTTTAACGTTTGTAGAAGGTCTCTCTCTATGTGTATATTATATAAATAAACTATTGTTATTATCTGAGGTCCTGGCCACCGGTCCTACTCAGGCCACTGCCAGCTGAGTAAATGAAACCCCAGACCGGGTGCGGGCTGAGCGGGACTGGTGTCTGGAACCCTAGACAAGGATCCCAGGCCCTGCTCAGCCCGCTGCTGGTCTGGGGTTCTGACCACCAACTCCTGCCAGCCAGGATCCCGGCCGCCAACCCCCCTCAGCCCGCTACCAGCCTGGGATTCTGCTCACCCAGGCTGGCAGGAGGCAGAGTGGGGCCGGCGGCTGGGCTCCTGACTGGCAAGGGGCCGGCAGCCGGAACCCCGGAGTAGCAGTAGGCTGAGTGCTGCCGGCACCCCAGACTGGCAGCAGACTGAGCCACTCAACCCTCCATCAGCCCTGCTCAGCCCACCACCAGCCCACTCAGCCCGCTGCCGGCTGAGTGAATGGAACCCCAGGCTGACAGCAGGTTGAGTGGTTCTGCCGGCCTGCTCAGCCCGCTGCCAGCCTGGGGTTCCTTGGGGGTCCCCAGGCCAGCAGCAGGTGCTGAGTGGGGCCGACGGCCGGTATCCCAGCTGGCAATAGGGCAGCAGCCGGAACCCCAGAGCAGTGATGGGCTGAGCCACTCAGCCTGCTGCTGCGTACCATCAAAAATCAGCTCACCTGCCACCTTTGGCATGTGTGCCGTAGGTTGCCGACCCCTGCTTTATACTCTAGTAAGGAGATGAGCATATTACAGTTGTTGGAGGGCTCTTATCAGGAGTAACAGGCTATAGGAAAGTCAGTCAACATTTTTTGTTTCTCTGATGAAAACTGGCCTACTCCCTGCCTCAAACCAAACCTGTCACTAATAATTGTCAACAACTTAATTTTCTGTTTTTGGCTAAGAGATTGACTTTTTTTTTTTAAATATTGAAATTGGATTCAGGATTGTTAGCAAGAATTTTTGGCAAACAAAGTTGTTAAATGACAATCTAAATGGCAACACAGTACTGCTTTCATACTGCTGGTCCAACAGCTGCAGTAGACCCCAAAATCCACCTCTTGGGGTGCAGAGTGGCAACAGCAGCAGCAAACCCTCAGGTCCAATCACACGCCAATGGGCACCACCACCAGCCTTACGGACCATGGTGAAGTTAGCACAGCATCTGATCTCAGGGACAGGTCACCCATGGAGCCACAGCAGCTCATCCTGCCCTGTGCAGCTCCCCCCCGGATGAGGTGGATCGGTGGCAGCTGCCAGCCCGGGGGAGACACGCTCCCCAGCTAGGTTGACCAGATCCAGATGTCCTGATTTTATAGGGCCAGTCCCGATATTTGGGGCTTTGTCTTATATAGGCACCAATTACCCCCACCCAGAGTGACTAGACAGCAAGTGTGAAAAATCAGGACAGGGGGTGGGGGTGGGGGGTAAAAGGAGCCTATATAAGAAAAAGACCCCAAAATTGGGACTGGCCCTATAAAATAGGGATATCTGCTCACCCTATCCCAACCCCCTGTCCTGAGTTTTCACACATCTGGCTAACCCCAGCCCAGCCCCATGTGACATTCCAATCCTGGCTCACTGCCCAGGAAGTGAGTTACTTTCACTTTAATTCCTCAGCAGGCAGGGAGCCAGCCTCCTCCCCCCACCTACCCCCCCAGCACCTCACCCAACCCATCTCCTCCCTCCCAACGGGGAGGGAGGAGAGAGAGAGGGATGCTCCTGGGGAGGAGGGAGAAAGGAGGGGGTGCTCCATGGGGCAGGGTGGGAGAAGAATGGATGTTATGGGGGACAACAGAGGATACTGGTTCCAGAGCCGCAGGGCCTGCCTCACCTCACCTCAGCCGGGGGAAAGAGTCACACTCACAGGTGAGCTCCCTCCCCAACCCCTCCCCTTCCCAGAGACCCCAGCAGCCAATCCCCTCCCTCAGACTGTGCTGCATTCGGCTCTCTCTAGGACCCAGCAGCCCTGCTCTTACAAGCTCCACTGCTTCCCGTCTGTCCAGGCTCCCAGCAGAGCAGTGCCCCCAGACCTAGTGGTGCCCTAGGCAGCTGGCTATGGGTAAGGACGGCCCTAGACACATAAGAGAGAGATCAGGCTAGAGCAGAAAATGGTTAGGGGTGGGGGTGGAGAATTTGAACTGGAAGGAGAAAAAATCTTTCTTCTGCTCCCTCTCATCAGAGCATCTAAAAACCAGGTGAGAAATACCTCTCCCCACTGCAACATCAACTCTGGTGGGCTTGGGCTGAGGAAGGAACTTCTCTCCCCAGCAGCTCCAGCTCACCTGGGCTGGGCCATGGACATCTGCCCCACAGATCTGGTACGCCTGGCCTGGGACAGGAGGGCTCCTCTCCTCTCCATTGGGGACATGGCAGGATGAGAGATGTGACAGGGCTTTACGGGAAATCATTATTTGCCTGATTCATGTGCCAGTCCTAGTCCTTGCTGACCAAACAAACAGTATCCTGCATGCTGATGCCAGTTTGGAGGGTCTGGGAGCACTCCTACCAGGAAGTGGAAGGTAAATGTAAATCTGTAGCCTTTGCCAGCTGAGGACTGTCTGATAGCGAAACTCACTATCCCATCCACCAGCTGCAGTTCTTGGCCTTGAAATGGGCCATCATTGAGAAATTTCGAGACTACTTGTCTGGTGCTCAGTTTCAGGTATGCACAGAGAACAATCCACTGACTTATGTGTTAAGAAGGGCTAAGCTGGATGCTACAGAGCAGAGATGGGTGGCTACTTTTGCTAGCCATAACTTCAGCATTCAATACCAATGAGCTGGTATAATAGGGAGTGTGATTTATCAGGAGCACCAACTCTTGGCTGTGGGGAGGATGTAAGCAAGGTCAGAATGAACTCTACCCTGCCATCTGTTCGTGATGTGTTGTAAAGGCCTTTGGTTGCTGATGTGCATGGTCACACCCACGCCGCATTGCATGATGGGGGTGCTTGTCCAAATGGTGATTTTGGCTGCTGTCGGATCCCCAAACACTTTCTTAATAGGGCAGGAGTAATAAAGTGTAGTAATCCTGGTCATATGAATAAAAAACAGTAGAACGGTACTTAGCAGTTCATGATTTCGGGACTCACCCGAAACTACATAAAAATCGTTAGACAAGGGACATGGGTTCCAAAGAATAGCAATTTAAGAGAGATTGAAAATATATGTGTTTAACATCATAAGATTCTGCTGAATTCTCTAAGTACACATTATATGGTTTTCTTCTCTCTTTAGTTGAAAAATAGAATTAATTATTATTCCATTACAAATAATGTGTTAAGGCATACACTTAAAATCTTAGATAAGTGAAAAATTGAGTTATACTGAAAGAGATGGAATGTGATGCTATTTAAAACCTTAAGTTCATAGGAATACAGTTCGGAATGAGAACCTGGCAGAAAAATTTTGTTGGAAGAGTTAGCAGAGTGAGATTGTTAGTCACAGGTGAGTGGGTGGGTTTATGCAAATACTGGACTCTTGGACAGGAGCAGGGGCGGGGGGGATCAACACGACTTCTGTGGCACATGCACCACCTCTGCAACTAACGTCTGCTACCTCACTCCCTAACAACACACCTTTTAGCTCTCAGGACCAAAATACACCGTGAAAGAGATCTAAGATCTAACGGCATAAGCTTAGGGTGAGCAACTGCAGCACTCACAACAATTTGAAGAGATTCAAAACCGCCTCTGCCTCTGTCTTTCCACACCAGGGACAGCAGAAAGGACATCAGCAGCACCTGCAAGAGACCAACAAACATCCATTTCTACCTCCCTCCACGCGCTGCCGTTAGGAACCCCTACCCCTTAATGGTGAGTACTTTTCAGGCGAGGGTGACGCTCTCAGGCCTCAAATGCCAGGTACAGTTACTCTGTCCTTGATCCAAAACCAACAGGAAAATACACTGGATTACTCCTGCCCCAATAACAAAGACACTGGGGATCCCGCAGCAGCTGAAATGACCGTTTGGACAAGCACTCCCATCATGCAATCCGGGGTGGGTGTAACCATGCAAATGACATCAGCCCCAAAAGGCCTTGACGACACATCACCAAGAGATGGCAGGGTAGACTTCATACTGACCCTGCTTCAACTAGATTGTGGCAAAGATTCCAAAACACCGAACGTTAAAACTCACCTAACGCGGGTCAATCCATCCTCATCGTCGTAACCGCTCGTTATACTCCACACCCGAACGTAGCCCTCATATGGACAACATGCCCTCCTAACTCAGTGTCTGTACGTTAACCTTTTACCCCCCATCAGGGCTATTGCAGATTATGTATTCCTTACGCCACCCCATTTTAAACCGAACTTTGCACCCTTGGGTAAGCTGTACGTTGTTCCCTGAGCACCAGAAACTTCTACGCCAAAACTCTGTACCGCATAATTTTTTTTTCTTTGAACCTCATCTTAATAAAATGCTGACTTTTGTTCGAGATCCCGGCCTCTTCCTTTGCAAGGCGTGTGCGCGCCTCCGCTTTAGTCTGCTAATACGGCGGGGGCGATTGAGCCAGAGGTGCTTGCCTGCTGCAGACACGGATCCAAGGCTGACCTCGTCCCCACAAGCGTAACTGAAAACAGTTTAAGAAGTGCTCCCGTCTCTGGCACTCAGCTACCCAGCTCCCAATGGGGTCCAAACCCCAAATAGATCCTTTACCCTGTAGAAGCTAGCTGTAAAATCCTGTGACCAGGGCAGCTGCCTAGCAGCCAGCGCATCTGCCTGCCAGAGCGAGGGCATGTAAGGCACTAATCCGGATAGTGGCAGCTAGGTGACAGGGGGAGAATGTGAAGAAGCAGCAGAGTGGCGCAGCGGGAGCGTGCTGGGCCCATAACCCAGAGGTCGATGGATCGAAACCATCCTCTGCTACGCTGCGGCGCTTGTTTCTTTCCCTCTGGGCCTTCAAGCGAGCCGGTGACCAGCAGAGCCCCAAGAGCCTAGGCCATGAGGCAAGAGGTGGCTGAGGCAAAGCGGCGGCCTGCCAGGAGCTCCCTGGCACCTCTGGCTGCCTGGGCTGAAGGCAAGAGGCAGGCCTGGGCGTGGCGAGGGCCTCCTGTCCCGGAATGAGGCTGCAGTGCTTCCTGGTCCCCTTTTCCCACCCACACCGGCAGGCGGTTGCTGCGGGAGAACACGAGGGAGGCTCTGGGGGCGCTAGGCAGCGCTGTGTGTGTGGCTGTCAGGGGAAAGAGCCGAGGCTCCCGACTCGACCTGCCATTGACTCGCGTGGCTCTGCGCGCCGTCAGCCGGGGCGGAGTGGGCCAGGCCGCGGACGTGACTCAGGCTTGGGCCGCATGGCCGTGCTTTCCTGATGAGGCATGAGGCAGGCCAAGAGCTTTGCACAGCGTACAGGGACGTGGGAGGGAGGTGTCTTTGAGCCGGCCTGTCTCCTCCGCTTCTCCCTTGCCGCTTGGGCGGAGGCGGGATGGGAGCGAAATGTTCCCGGCTGTATGTTTTTGTGCTCGGCTTTGAGGATTAAGCCTGAGCATCCTGCTCGGCTGCTGGCAGATGGGTTTCTGAATGGCATCCAGCCTGCTCTTTGGACCACCAGCTGAAAGCTCTGAGGCCAAGAGGTAGCAAAATGGGACCTTTGAGGCTCCCCATACAGGCCTCGGGAAAGCAAGGCAGTAGCAGGGGCTTAGCGCCATCCCTGGGTGGGCTCGAACCACCATCCTTTCGGTTAACAGCCGAACGCGCTGACCCATTGCGCCACAGAGACATGGAGGGGGCAAGGCTGTATTGAGCACAAAAGCCGGGAATCAGCTCAGGGTACGGTATAGCACATGCCTACAGTGGTTAGCCAAGCAAAAGCAAGGAACTGGATTGCTATGGAAGGAAAGTTCTGTGGGAAGGATCCGAAAAGAGCACCGGGCTGTGGTACAGCGCTCGCATACACTTTCTTTGGTCTGTTTTGCTGGAAGAGTTAGCAGAGCGAGATTGTTAGTCACAGGTGAGTGGGTGGGTTTATGCAAATACTGGACTCTTGGACAGGAGCAGGGGCGGGGGGGATCAACACGACTTCTGTGGCACATGCACCACCTCTGCAACTAACGTCTGCTACCTCACTCCCTAACAACACACCTTTAGCTCTCAGGACCAAAATACACCGTGAAAGAGATCTAAGATCTAACGGCATAAGCTTAGGTGAGCAACTGCAGCACTCACAACAATTTGAAGAGATTCAAAACCGCCTCTGCCTCTGTCTTTCCACACCAGGGACAGCAGAAAGGACATCAGCAGCACCTGCAGAGACCAACAAACATCCATTTCTACCTCCCTCCACGCGCTGCCGTTAGGAACCCCTACCCCTTAATGGTGAGTACTTTTCAGGCGAGGGTGACGCTCAGGCCTCAAAGGCCAGGTACAGTTACTCTGTCCTTGATCCAAAACCAACAGGAAAATACACTGGATTACTCCTGCCCCAATAACAAAGACACTGGGGATCCCGCAGCAGCTGAAATGACCGTTTGGACAAGCACTCCCATCATGCAATCCGGGTGGGTGTAACCATGCAAATGACATCAGCCCCAAAAGGCCTTGACGACAGATCACCAACAGATGGCAGGGTAGACTTCATACTGACCCTGCTTCAACTAGATTGTGGCAAAGATTCCAAAACACCGAACGTTAAAACTCACCTAACGCTGGTCAATCCATCCTCATCGTCAGAATCGCCGTTATACTCCACACCCGAACGTAGCCCTCATATGGACAACATGCCCTCCTAACTCAGTGTCTGTACGTTAACCTTTACCCCCTCAGGGCTATTGCAGATTATGTATTCCTTACGCCACCCCATTTTAAACCGAACTTTGCACCCCTTGGGTAAGCTGTACGTTGTTCCCTGAGCACCAGAAACTTCTACGCCAAAACTCTGTACCGTACACTTTTTTTTTCTTTGAACCTCATCTTAATAAAATGCTGACTTTTGTTCGAGATCCCGGCTCCTCTTCCTTTGCAAGGCGTGTGCGTTCGCTCCGCGCTTTAGTCTGCTAATACGGGCGGGGGCGATTGAGCCAGAGGTGCTTGCCTGCTGCAGACACGGATCCAAGGCTGACCTCGTCCCCACAAGCGTAACTGAAAACAGTTTAAGAAGTGCTCCTGTCTCTGGCACTCAGCTACCCAGCTCCCAATGGGGTCCAAACCCCAAATAGATCCTTTTACCCTGTAGAAGCTAGCTGTAAAATCCTGTGACCAGGGCAGCTGCCTAGCAGCCAGCGCATCTGCCTGCCAGAGCGAGGGCATGTAAGGCACTAATCCGGATAGTGGCAGCTAGGTGACAGGGGGAGAGTGTGAAGAAGCAGCAGAGTGGCGCAGCGGGAGCGTGCTGGGCCCTTAACCCAGAGGTCGATGGATCAAAACCATCCTCTGCTACGCTGGCGCTTGTTTCTTTCCTCTGGGCCTTCAAGCGAGCCGGTGACCAGCAGAGCCCCAAGAGCCTAGGCCATGAGGCAAGAGGTGGCTGAGGCAAAGCGGCGGCCTGCCAGGAGCTCCTGGCACCTCTGGCTGCCTGGGCTGAAGGCAAGAGGCAGGCCTGGGCGTGGCGAGGGCCTCCTGTCCCGGAATGAGGCTGCAGTGCTTCCTGGTCCCCTTTCCCACCCACACCGGCAGGCGGCTGCTGCGGGAGAACACGAGGGAGGCTCTGGGGCGCTAGGCAGCGCTGTGTGTGTGGCTGTCAGGAAAGAGCCGAGGCTCCCGACTCGACCTGCCATTGACTCGCGTGGCTCTGCGCCGTCAGCCGGGCGGGTGGGCCAGGCCGCGGACGTGACTCAGGCTTGGGCCGCATGGCCGTGCTTTCCTGATGAGGCATGAGGCAGGCCAAGAGCTTTGCACAGCGTACAGGGAAGTGGGAGGGAGGTGTCTTGAGCCGGCCTGTCTCTCCGCTTCTCCCTTGCCGCTGGGCGGAGGCGGAAGGGAGCGAAATGTTCCCGGCTGAAGGTTTTTGTGCTCGGCTTTGAGGATTAAGCCTGAGCCTCCGGCACGGCTGCTGGCAGATGGGTTTCTGAATGGCATCCAGCCTGCTCTTTGGACCACCAGCTGAAAGCTCTGAGGCCAAGAGGTAGCAAATGGGACCTTTGAGGCTCCCCATACAGGCCTCGGGAAAGCAAGGCAGTAGCAGGGGCTTAGCGCCGTCCCTGGGTGGGCTCGAACCACCATCCTTTCGGTTAACAGCCGAACGCGCTGACCCATTGCGCCACAGAGACATGGAGGGGCAAGGCTGTATTGAGCACAAAAGCCGGGAATCAGCTCAGGTACGGTATAGCACATGCCTACAGTGGTTAGCCAAGCAAAAGCAAGGAACTGGATTGCTATGGAAGGAAAGTTCTGTGGGAAGGAACCGAAAAGAGCACCGGGCTGTGGTACAGCGCCGCATACACTTTCTTTGGTCTGTTTTGCTGGAAGAGTTAGCAGAGCGAGATTGTTAGTCACAGGTGAGTGGGTGGGTTTATGCAAATACTGGACTCTTGGACAGGAGCAGGGGCGGGGGGGATCAACACGACTTCTGTGGCACATGCACCACCTCTGCAACTAACGTCTGCTACCTCACTCCCTAACAACACACCTTAGCTCTCAGGACCAAAATACACCGTGAAAGAGATCTAAGATCTAACGGCATAAGCTTAGGTGAGCAACTGCAGCACTCACAACAATTTGAAGAGATTCAAACCGCCTCTGCCTCTGTCTTTCCACACCAGGGACAGCAGAAAGGACATCAGCAGCACCTGCGAGAGACCAACAAACATCCATTTCTACCTCCTCCACGCGCTGCCGTTAGGAACCCCTACCCTTAATGGTGAGTACTTTTCAGGCGAGGGTGACGCTCTCAGGCCTCAAAGGCCAGGTACAGTTACTCTGTCCTTGATCCAAAACCAACAGGAAAATACACTGGATTACTCCTGCCCCAATAACAAAGACACTGGGGATCCCGCAGCAGCTGAAATGACCGTTTGGACAAGCACTCCCATCATGCAATCCGGGTGGGTGTAACCATGCAAATGACATCAGCCCCAAAAGGCCTTGACGACAGATCACCAACAGATGGCAGGGTAGACTTCTTACTGACCCTGCTTCAACTAGATTGTGGCAAAGATTCCAAAACACCGAACGTTAAAACTCACCTAACGCTGGTCAATCCATCCTCATCGTCAGAATCCGCCGTTATACTCCACACCCGAACGTAGCCCTCATATGGACAACATGCCCTCCTAACTCAGTGTCTGTACGTTAACCTTTACCCCCTCAGGGCTATTGCAGATTATGTATTCCTTACGCCACCCCATTTTAAACCGAACTTTGCACCCCTTGGGTAAGCTGTACGTTGTTCCTGAGCACCAGAAACTTCTACGCCAAAACTCTGTACCGCATAATTTTTTTTTCTTTGAACCTCATCTTAATAAAATGCTGACTTTTGTTCGAGATCCCGGCTCCTCTTCCTTTGCAAGGCGTGTGCGTTCGCTCCGCTGCTTTAGTCTGCTAATACGGCGGGGGCGATTGAGCCAGAGGTGCTTGCCTGCTGCAGACACGGATCCAAGGCTGACCTCGTCCCCACAAGCGTAACTGAAAACAGTTTAAGAAGTGCTCCTGTCTCTGGCACTCAGCTACCCAGCTCCCAATGGGGTCCAAACCCCAAATAGATCCTTTACCCTGTAGAAGCTAGCTGTAAAATCCTGTGACCAGGGCAGCTGCCTAGCAGCCAGCGCATCTGCCTGCCAGAGCGAGGGCATGTAAGGCACTAATCCGGATAGTGGCAGCTAGGTGACAGGGGGAGAGTGTGAAGAAGCAGCAGAGTGGCGCAGCGGGAGCGTGCTGGGCCCATAACCCAGAGGTCGATGGATCGAAACCATCCTCTGCTACGCGCGGCGCTTGTTTCTTTCCTCTGGGCCTTCAAGCGAGCCGGTGACCAGCAGAGCCCCAAGAGCCTAGGCCATGAGGCAAGAGGTGGCTGAGGCAAAGCGGCGGCCTGCCAGGGAGCTCCTGGCACCTCTGGCTGCCTGGGCTGAAGGCAAGAGGCAGGCCTGGGCGTGGCGAGGGCCTCCTGTCCCGGAATGAGGCTGCAGTGCTTCCTGGTCCCCTTTTCCCACCCACACCGGCAGGCGGCTGCTGCGGGAGAACACGAGGGAGGCTCTGGGGGCGCTAGGCAGCGCTGTGTGTGTGGCTGTCAGGGGAAAGAGCCGAGGCTCCCGACTCGACCTGCCATTGACTCGCGTGGCTCTGCGCGCCGTCAGCCGGGGCGGGGTGGGCCAGGCCGCGGACGTGACTCAGGCTTGGGCCGCATGGCCGTGCTTTCCTGATGAGGCATGAGGCAGGCCAAGAGCTTTGCACAGCGTACAGGGAAGTGGGAGGGAGGTGTCTTGAGCCGGCCTGTCTCTCCGCTTCTCCCTTGCCGCTGGGCGGAGGCGGAAGGGAGCGAAATGTTCCCGGCTGAAAGTTTTGTGCTCGGCTTTGAGGATTAAGCCTGAGCCTCCGGCACGGCTGCTGGCAGATGGGTTTCTGAATGGCATCCAGCCTGCTCTTTGGACCACCAGCTGAAAGCTCTGAGGCCAAGAGGTAGCAAAATGGGACCTTTGAGGCTCCCCATACAGGCCTCGGGAAAGCAAGGCAGTAGCAGGGGCTTAGCGCCGTCCCTGGGTGGGCTCGAACCACCATCCTTTCGGTTAACAGCCGAACGCGCTGACCCATTGCGCCACAGAGGGGGCAAGGCTGTATTGAGCACAAAAGCCGGGAATCAGCTCAGGGTACGGTATAGCACATGCCTACAGTGGTTAGCCAAGCAAAAGCAAGGAACTGGATTGCTATGGAAGGAAAGTTCTGTGGGAAGGAACCGAAAAGAGCACCGGGGCTGTGGTACAGCGCCGCATACACTTTCTTTGGTCTGTTTTGCTGGAAGAGTTAGCAGAGCGAGATTGTTAGTCACAGGTGAGTGGGTGGGTTTATGCAAATACTGGACTCTTGGACAGGAGCAGGGGCGGGGGGGATCAACACGACTTCTGTGGCACATGCACCACCTCTGCAACTAACGTCTGCTACCTCACTCCCTAACAACACACCTTTTAGCTCTCAGGACCAAAATACACCGTGAAAGAGATCTAAGATCTAACGGCATAAGCTTAGGGTGAGCAACTGCAGCACTCACAACAATTTGAAGAGATTCAAAACCGCCTCTGCCTCTGTCTTTCCACACCAGGGACAGCAGAAAGGACATCAGCAGCACCTGCGAGAGACCAACAAACATCCATTTCTACCTCCCTCCACGCGCTGCCGTTAGGAACCCCTACCCCTTAATGGTGAGTACTTTTCAGGCGAGGGTGACGCTCTCAGGCCTCAAAGGCCAGGTACAGTTACTCTGTCCTTGATCCAAAACCAACAGGAAAATACACTGGATTACTCCTGCCCCAATAACAAAGACACTGGGGATCCCGCAGCAGCTGAAATGACCGTTTGGACAAGCACTCCCATCATGCAATCCGGGGTGGGTGTAACCATGCAAATGACATCAGCCCCAAAAGGCCTTGACGACAGATCACCAACAGATGGCAGGGTAGACTTCATACTGACCCTGCTTCAACTAGATTGTGGCAAAGATTCCAAAACACCGAACGTTAAAACTCACCTAACGCTGGTCAATCCATCCTCATCGTCAGAATCCGCCGTTATACTCCACACCCGAACGTAGCCCTCATATGGACAACATGCCCTCCTAACTCAGTGTCTGTACGTTAACCTTTACCCCCTCAGGGCTATTGCAGATTATGTATTCCTTACGCCACCCCATTTTAAACCGAACTTTGCACCCCTTGGGTAAGCTGTACGTTGTTCCCTGAGCACCAGAAACTTCTACGCCAAAACTCTGTACCGTACACTTTTTTTTTTCTTTGAACCTCATCTTAATAAAATGCTGACTTTTGTTCGAGATCCCGGCTCCTCTTCCTTTGCAAGGCGTGTGCGTTCGCCTCCGCGCTTTAGTCTGCTAATACGGCGGGGGCGATTGAGCCAGAGGTGCTTGCCTGCTGCAGACACGGATCCAAGGCTGACCTCGTCCCCACAAGCGTAACTGAAAACAGTTTAAGAAGTGCTCCTGTCTCTGGCACTCAGCTACCCAGCTCCCAATGGGGTCCAAACCCCAAATAGATCCTTTTACCCTGTAGAAGCTAGCTCTAAAATCCTGTGACCAGGGCAGCTGCCTAGCAGCCAGCGCATCTGCCTGCCAGAGCGAGGGCATGTAAGGCACTAATCCGGATAGTGGCAGCTAGGTGACAGGGGGAGAGTGTGAAGAAGCAGCAGAGTGGCGCAGCGGGAGCGTGCTGGGCCCATAACCCAGAGGTCGATGGATCGAAACCATCCTCCGCTACGCGTGCGCTTGTTTCTTTTCCCTCTGGGCCTTCAAGCGAGCCGGTGACCAGCAGAGCCCCAAGAGCCTAGGCCATGAGGCAAGAGGTGGCTGAGGCAAAGCGGCGGCCTGCCAGGAGCTCCTGGCACCTCTGGCTGCCTGGGCTGAAGGCAAGAGGCAGGCCTGGGCGTGGCGAGGGCCTCCTGTCCCGGAATGAGGCTGCAGTGCTTCCTGGTCCCCTTTTCCCACCCACACCGGCAGGCGGCTGCTGCGGAGAACACGAGGGAGGCTCTGGGGCGCTAGGCAGCGCTGTGTGTGTGGCTGTCAGGAAAGAGCCGAGGCTCCTGACTCGACCTGCCATTGACTCGCGTGGCTCTGCGCGCCAGCCGGGCGGGTGGGCCAGGCCGCGGACGTGACTCAGGCTTGGGCCGCATGGCCGTGCTTTCCTGATGAGGCATGAGGCAGGCCAAGAGCTTTGCACAGCGTACAGGGAAGTGGGAGGGAGGTGTCTTGAGCCGGCCTGTCTCTCCGCTTCTCCCTTGCCGCTGGGCGGAGGCGGGAAGGGAGCGAAATGTTCCCGGCTGAAAGTTTTTGTGCTCGGCTTTGAGGATTAAGCCTGAGCCTCCGGCACGGCTGCTGGCAGATGGGTTTCTGAATGGCATCCAGCCTGCTCTTTGGACCACCAGCTGAAAGCTCTGAGGCCAAGAGGTAGCAAATGGGACCTTTGAGGCTCCCCATACAGGCCTCGGGAAAGCAAGGCAGTAGCAGGGGCTTAGCGCCGTCCCTGGGTGGGCTCGAACCACCATCCTTTCGGTTAACAGCCGAACGCGCTGACCCATTGCGCCACAGAGACATGGAGGGGGCAAGGCTGTATTGAGCACAAAAGCCGGGAATCAGCTCAGGGTACGGTATAGCACATGCCTACAGTGGTTAGCCAAGCAAAAGCAAGGAACTGGATTGCTATGGAAGGAAAGTTCTGTGGGAAGGAACCGAAAAGAGCACCGGGCTGTGGTACAGCGCCAGATACACTTTCTTTGGTCTGTTTTGCTGGAAGAGTTAGCAGAGCGAGATTGTTAGTCACAGGTGAGTGGGTGGGTTTATGCAAATACTGGACTCTTGGACAGGAGCAGGGGCGGGGGGGATCAACACGACTTCTGTGGCACATGCACCACCTCTGCAACTAACGTCTGCTACCTCACTCCCTAACAACACACCTTTTAGCTCTCAGGACCAAAATACACCGTGAAAGAGATCTAAGATCTAACGGCATAAGCTTAGGGTGAGCAACTGCAGCACTCACAACAATTTGAAGAGATTCAAAACCGCCTCTGCCTCTGTCTTTCCACACCAGGGACAGCAGAAAGGACATCAGCAGCACCTGCAAGAGACCAACAAACATCCATTTCTACCTCCCTCCACGCTGCCGTTAGGAACCCCTACCCTTAATGGTGAGTACTTTTCAGGCGAGGGTGACGCTCAGGCCTCAAAGGCCAGGTACAGTTACTCTGTCCTTGATCCAAAACCAACAGGAAAATACACTGGATTACTCCTGCCCCAATAACAAAGACACTGGGGATCCCGCAGCAGCTGAAATGACCGTTTGGACAAGCACTCCCATCATGCAATCCGGGGTGGGTGTAACCATGCAAATGACATCAGCCCCAAAAGGCCTTGACGACAGATCACCAACAGATGGCAGGGTAGACTTCATACTGACCCTGCTTCAACTAGATTGTGGCAAAGATTCCAAAACACCGAACGTTAAAACTCACCTAACGCTGGTCAATCCATCCTCATCGTCAGAATCGCCGTTATACTCCACACCCGAACGTAGCCTCATATGGACAACATGCCCTCCTAACTCAGTGTCTGTACGTTAACCTTTACCCCCTCAGGGCTATTGCAGATTATGTATTCCTTTACGCCACCCCATTTTAAACCGAACTTTGCACCCTTGGGTAAGCTGTACGTTGTTCCTGAGCACCAGAAACTTCTACGCCAAAACTCTGTACCGCATAATTTTTTTTTCTTTGAACCTCATCTTAATAAAATGCTGACTTTTGTTCGAGATCCCGCCTCTTCCTTTGCAAGGCGTGTGCTTCGCCTCCGCTTTAGTCTGCTAATACGGCGGGGGCGATTGAGCCAGAGGTGCTTGCCTGCTGCAGACACGGATCCAAGGCTGACCTCGTCCCCACAAGCGTAACTGAAAACAGTTTAAGAAGTGCTCCTGTCTCTGGCACTCAGCTACCCAGCTCCCAATGGGGTCCAAACCCCAAATAGATCCTTTTACCCTGTAGAAGCTAGCTGTAAAATCCTGTGACCAGGGCAGCTGCCTAGCAGCCAGCGCATCTGCCTGCCAGAGCGAGGGCATGTAAGGCACTAATCCGGATAGTGGCAGCTAGGTGACAGGGGGAGAGTGTGAAGAAGCAGCAGAGTGGCGCAGCGGGAGCGTGCTGGGCCCATAACCCAGAGGTCGATGGATCGAAACCATCCTCTGCTACGCTGCGGCGCTTGTTTCTTTCCCTCTGGGCCTTCAAGCGAGCCGGTGACCAGCAGAGCCCCAAGAGCCTAGGCCATGAGGCAAGAGGTGGCTGAGGCAAAGCGGCGGCCTGCCAGGGAGCTCCCTGGCACCTCTGGCTGCCTGGGCTGAAGGCAAGAGGCAGGCCTGGGCGTGGCGAGGGCCTCCTGTCCCGGAATGAGGCTGCAGTGCTTCCTGGTCCCCTTTTCCCACCCACACCGGCAGGCGGCTGCTGCGGGAGAACACGAGGGAGGCTCTGGGGGCGCTAGGCAGCGCTGTGTGTGTGGCTGTCCGGGGAAAGAGCCGAGGCTCCCGACTCGACCTGCCCGTGACTCGCGTGGCTCTGCGCGCCGTCAGCCGGGGCGGGGTGGGCCAGGCCGCGGACGTGACTCAGGCTTGGGCCGCATGGCCGTGCTTTCCTGATGAGGCATGAGGCAGGCCAAGAGCTTTGCACAGCGTACAGGGAAGTGGGAGGGAGGTGTCTTGAGCCGGCCTGTCTCTCCGCTTCTCCCTTGCCGCTGGGCGGAGGCGGAAGGGAGCGAAATGTTCCCGGCTGAAAGTTTTTGTGCTCGGCTTTGAGGATTAAGCCTGAGCCTCCGCACGGCTGCTGGCAGATGGGTTTCTGAATGGCATCCAGCCTGCTCTTTGGACCACCAGCTGAAAGCTCTGAGGCCAAGAGGTAGCAAATGGGACCTTTGAGGCTCCCCATACAGGCCTCGGGAAAGCAAGGCAGTAGCAGGGGCTTAGCGCCGTCCCTGGGTGGGCTCGAACCACCATCCTTTCGGTTAACAGCCGAACGCGCTGACCCATTGCGCCACAGAGACATGGAGGGGGCAAGGCTGTATTGAGCACAAAAGCCGGGAATCAGCTCAGGGTACGGTATAGCACATGCCTACAGTGGTTAGCCAAGCAAAAGCAAGGAACTGGATTGCTATGGAAGGAAAGTTCTGTGGGAAGGAACCGAAAAGAGCACCAGGGCTGTGGTACAGCGCTCGCATACACTTTCTTTGGTCTGTTTTGCTGGAAGAGTTAGCAGAGCGAGATTGTTAGTCACAGGTGAGTGGGTGGGTTTATGCAAATACTGGACTCTTGGACAGGAGCAGGGGCGGGGGGGATCAACACGACTTCTGTGGCACATGCACCACCTCTGCAACTAACGTCTGCTACCTCACTCCCTAACAACACACCTTTAGCTCTCAGGACCAAAATACACCGTGAAAGAGATCTAAGATCTAACGGCATAAGCTTAGGTGAGCAACTGCAGCACTCACAACAATTTGAAGAGATTCAAAACCGCCTCTGCCTCTGTCTTTCCACACCAGGGACAGCAGAAAGGACATCAGCAGCACCTGCGAGAGACCAACAAACATCCATTTCTACCTCCCTCCACGCGCTGCCGTTAGGAACCCCTACCCTGAATGGTGAGTACTTTTCAGGCGAGGGTGACGCTCTCAGGCCTCAAAGGCCAGGTACAGTTACTCTGTCCTTGATCCAAAACCAACAGGAAAATACACTGGATTACTCCTGCCCCAATAACAAAGACACTGGGGATCCCGCAGCAGCTGAAATGACCGTTTGGACAAGCACTCCCATCATGCAATCCGGGTGGGTGTAACCATGCAAATGACATCAGCCCCAAAAGGCCTTGACGACAGATCACCAACAGATGGCAGGGTAGACTTCATACTGACCCTGCTTCAACTAGATTGTGGCAAAGATTCCAAAACACCGAACGTTAAAACTCACCTAACGCTGGTCAATCCATCCTCATCGTCAGAATCGCCGTTATACTCCACACCCGAACGTAGCCCTCATATGGACAACATGCCCTCCTAACTCAGTGTCTGTACGTTAACCTTTACCCCCTCAGGGCTATTGCAGATTATGTATTCCTTACGCCACCCCATTTTAAACCGAACTTTGCACCCTTGGGTAAGCTGTACGTTGTTCCCTGAGCACCAGAAACTTCTACGCCAAAACTCTGTACCATACACTTTTTTTTTTCTTTGAACCTCATCTTAATAAAATGCTGACTTTTGTTCGAGATCCCGCTCCTCTTCCTTTGCAAGGCGTGTGCGTTGCCCGCGCTTTAGTCTGCTAATACGGCGGGGGCGATTGAGCCAGAGGTGCTTGCCTGCTGCAGACACGGATCCAAGGCTGACCCTCGTCCCCACAAGCGTAACTGAAAACAGTTTAAGAAGTGCTCCCGTCTCTGGCACTCAGCTACCCAGCTCCCAATGGGGTCCAAACCCCAAATAGATCCTTTTACCCTGTAGAAGCTAGCTCTAAAATCCTGTGACCAGGGCAGCTGCCTAGCAGCCAGCGCATCTGCCTGCCAGAGCGAGGGCATGTAAGGCACTAATCCGGATAGTGGCAGCTAGGTGACAGGGGAGAGTGTGAAGAAGCAGCAGAGTGGCGCAGCGGAGCGTGCTGGGCCCATAACCCAGAGGTCGATGGATCGAAACCATCCTCTGCTACGCGCGGCGCTTGTTTCTTTCCTCTGGGCCTTCAAGCGAGCCGGTGACCAGCAGAGCCCCAAGAGCCTAGGCCATGAGGCAAGAGGTGGCTGAGGCAAAGCGGCGGCCTGCCAGGGAGCTCCTGGCACCTCTGGCTGCCTGGGCTGAAGGCAAGAGGCAGGCCAGGGCGTGGCGAGGGCCTCCTGTCCCGGAATGAGGCTGCAGTGCTTCCTGGTCCCCTTTTCCCACCCACACCGGCAGGCGGCTGCTGCGGAGAACACGAGGGAGGCTCTGGGGCGCTAGGCAGCGCTGTGTGTGTGGCTGTCAGGAAAGAGCCGAGGCCCCGACTCGACCTGCCATTGACTCGTGGCTCTGCGCGCCGTCAGCCGGGCGGGTGGGCCAGGCCGCGGACGTGACTCAGGCTTGGGCCGCATGGCCGTGCTTTCCTGATGAGGCATGAGGCAGGCCAAGAGCTTTGCACAGCGTACAGGGAAGTGGGAGGGAGGTGTCTTTGAGCCGGCCTGTCTCTCCGCTTCTCCCTTGCCGCTTGGGCGGAGGCGGAAGGGAGCGAAATGTTCCCGCTGAAAGTTTTTGTGCTCGGCTTTGAGGATTAAGCCTGAGCCTCCGCACGGCTGCTGGCAGATGGGTTTCTGAATGGCATCCAGCCTGCTCTTTGGACCACCAGCTGAAAGCTCTGAGGCCAAGAGGTAGCAAATGGGACCTTTGAGGCTCCCCATACAGGCATCGGGAAAGCAAGGCAGTAGCAGGGGATTAGCGCCGTCCCTGGGTGGGCTCGAACCACAATCATTTCAGTTAAAAGCCGAACTCGCTGAACCATTGCGCCACAGAGACGGCAATGCTGTATTGAGCACAAAAGCCGGGAATCAGCTCAGGGTACGGTATAGCACATGCCTACAGTGGTTAGCCAAGCAAAAGCAAGGAACTGGATTGCTATGGAAGGAAAGTTCTGTGGGAAGGAACCGAAAAGAGCACTGGGCTGTGGTACAGCGCCGTGATACACTTTCTTTGGTCTGTTTTGCTGTAAGAGTTAGCAGCGGGAGATTGTTAGTCACTGGTGAGTGGGTGGGTTTATGCAAATACTGGACTTTTGGACAGGAGCAGGGGCGGGTGTGATCAACACGACGTCTGTGGCACATGCACCACCTCTGCAACTAACGTCTGCTACCTCACTCCCTAACAACACACCTTTTAGCTCTCAGGACCAAAATACACCGTGAAAGAGATCTAAGATCTAACGGCATAAGCTTAGGTGAGCAACTGCAGCACTCACAACAATTTGAAGAGATTCAAAACCGCCTCTGCCTCTGTCTTTCCACACCAGGGACAGCAGAAAGGACATCAGCAGCACCTGCAAGAGAGACCAACAAACATCCATTTCTACCTCCCTCCACGCGCTGCCGTTAGGAACCCCTACCCTTAATGGTGAGTACTTTTCAGGCGAGGGTGACGCTCAGGCCTCAAAGGCCAGGTACAGTTACTCTGTCCTTGATCCAAAACCAACAGGAAAATACACTGGATTACTCCTGCCCCAATAACAAAGACACTGGGGATCCCGCAGCAGCTGAAATGACCGCTTGGACAAGCACTCCCATCATGCAATCCGGGGTGGGTGTAACCATGCAAATGACATCAGCCCCAAAAGGCCTTGACGACAGATCACCAACAGATGGCAGGGTAGACTTCATACTGACCCTGCTTCAACTAGATTGTGGCAAAGATTCCAAAACACCGAACGTTAAAACTCACCTAACGCTGGTCAATCCATCCTCATCGTCAGAATCGCCGTTATACTCCACACCCGAACGTAGCCCTCATATGGACAACATGCCCTCCTAACTCAGTGTCTGTACGTTAACCTTTACCCCCTCAGGGCTATTGCAGATTATGTATTCCTTACGCCACCCCATTTTAAACCGAACTTTGCACCCTTGGGTAAGCTGTACGTTGTTCCCTGAGCACCAGAAACTTCTACGCCAAAACTCTGTACCGCATAATTTTTTTTTCTTTGAACCTCATCTTAATAAAATGCTGACTTTTGTTCGAGATCCCGGCTCCTCTTCCTTTGCAAGGCGTGTGCGTTCGCCTCCGCGCTTTAGTCTGCTAATACGGCGGGGGCGATTGAGCCAGAGGTGCTTGCCTGCTGCAGACACGGATCCAAGGCTGACCTCGTCCCCACAAGCGTAACTGAAAACAGTTTAAGAAGTGCTCCTGTCTCTGGCACTCAGCTACCCAGCTCCCAATGGGGTCCAAACCCCAAATAGATCCTTTACCCTGTAGAAGCTAGCTGTAAAATCCTGTGACCAGGGCAGCTGCCTAGCAGCCAGCGCATCTGCCTGCCAGAGCGAGGGCATGTAAGGCACTAATCCGGATAGTGGCAGCTAGGTGACAGGGGGAGAGTGTGAAGAAGCAGCAGAGTGGCGCAGCGGGAGCGTGCTGGGCCCATAACCCAGAGGTCGATGGATCGAAACCATCCTCTGCTACGCTGCGCGCTTGTTTCTTTCCTCTGGGCCTTCAAGCGAGCCGGTGACCAGCAGAGCCCCAAGAGCCTAGGCCATGAGGCAAGAGGTGGCTGAGGCAAAGCGGCGGCCTGCCAGGGAGCTCCCTGGGCTGAAGGCAAGAGGCAGGCCTGGGCGTGGCGAGGGCCTCCTGTCCCGGAATGAGGCTGCAGTGCTTCCTGGTCCCCTTTTCCCACCCACACCGGCAGGCGGCTGCTGCGGAGAACACGAGGGAGGCTCTGGGGCGCTAGGCAGCGCTGTGTGTGTGGCTGTCAGGAAAGAGCCGAGGCTCCCGACTCGACCTGCCATTGACTCGCGTGGCTCTGCGCGCCGTCAGCCGGGGCGGGGTGGGCCAGGCCGCGGACGTGACTCAGGCTTGGGCCGCATGGCCGTGCTTTCCTGATGAGGCATGAGGCAGGCCAAGAGCTTTGCACAGCGTACAGGGAAGTGGGAGGGAGGTGTCTTGAGCCGGCCTGTCTCTCCGCTTCTCCTTGCCGCTGGGCGGAGGCGGAAGGAGCGAAATGTTCCCGGCTGAAAGTTTTTGTGCTCGGCTTTGAGGATTAAGCCTGAGCCTCCGGCACGGCTGCTGGCAGATGGGTTTCTGAATGGCATCCAGCCTGCTCTTTGGACCACCAGCTGAAAGCTCTGAGGCCAAGAGGTAGCAAATGGGACCTTTGAGGCTCCCCATACAGGCCTCGGGAAAGCAAGGCAGTAGCAGGGGCTTAGCGCCGTCCCTGGGTGGGCTCGAACCACCATCCTTTCGGTTAACAGCCGAACGCGCTGACCCATTGCGCCACAGAGACATGGAGGGGCAAGGCTGTATTGAGCACAAAAGCCGGGAATCAGCTCAGGGTACGGTATAGCACATGCCTACAGTGGTTAGCCAAGCAAAAGCAAGGAACTGGATTGCTATGGAAGGAAAGTTCTGTGGGAAGGAACCGAAAAGAGCACCGGGCTGTGGTACAGCGCCGTGATACACTTTCTTTGGTCTGTTTTGCTGGAAGAGTTAGCAGAGCGAGATTGTTAGTCACAGGTGAGTGGGTGGGTTTATGCAAATACTGGACTCTTGGACAGGAGCAGGGGCGGGGATCAACACGACTTCTGTAGCACATGCACCACCTCTGCAACTAACGTCTGCTACCTCACTCCCTAACAACACACCTTTTAGCTCTCAGGACCAAAATACACCGTGAAAGAGATCTAAGATCTAACGGCATAAGCTTAGGTGAGCAACTGCAGCACTCACAACAATTTGAAGAGATTCAAAACCGCCTCTGCCTCTGTCTTTCCACACCAGGGACAGCAGAAAGGACATCAGCAGCACCTGCAAGAGACCAACAAACATCCATTTCTACCTCCTCCACGCTGCCGTTAGGAACCCCTACCCTTAATGGTGAGTACTTTTCAGGCGAGGGTGACGCTCTCAGGCCTCAAAGGCCAGGTACAGTTACTCTGTCCTTGATCCAAAACCAACAGGAAAATACACTGGATTACTCCTGCCCCAATAACAAAGACACTGGGGATCCCGCAGCAGCTGAAATGACCGTTTGGACAAGCACTCCCATCATGCAATCCGGGTGGGTGTAACCATGCAAATGACATCAGCCCCAAAAGGCCTTGACGACAGATCACCAACAGATGGCAGGGTAGACTTCATACTGACCCTGCTTCAACTAGATTGTGGCAAAGATTCCAAAACACCGAACGTTAAAACTCACCTAACGCGGGTCAATCCATCCTCATCGTCAGAATCGCCGTTATACTCCACACCCGAACGTAGCCCTCATATGGACAACATGCCCTCCTAACTCAGTGTCTGTACGTTAACCTTTACCCCCTCAGGGCTATTGCAGATTATGTATTCCTTACGCCACCCCATTTTAAACCGAACTTTGCACCCTTGGGTAAGCTGTACGTTGTTCCTGAGCACCAGAAACTTCTACGCCAAAACTCTGTACCGCATAATTTTTTTTTCTTTGAACCTCATCTTAATAAAATGCTGACTTTTGTTCGAGATCCCGGCTCCTCTTCCTTTGCAAGGCGTGTGCTTGCCTCCGCGCTTTAGTCTGCTAATACGGGCGGGGGCGATTGAGCCAGAGGTGCTTGCCTGCTGCAGACACGGATCCAAGGCTGACCTCGTCCCCACAAGCGTAACTGAAAACAGTTTAAGAAGTGCTCCTGTCTCTGGCACTCAGCTACCCAGCTCCCAATGGGGTCCAAACCCCAAATAGATCCTTTTACCCTGTAGAAGCTAGCTGTAAAATCCTGTGACCAGGGCAGCTGCCTAGCAGCCAGCGCATCTGCCTGCCAGAGCGAGGGCATGTAAGGCACTAATCCGGATAGTGGCAGCTAGGTGACAGGGGGAGAGTGTGAAGAAGCAGCAGAGTGGCGCAGCGGGAGCGTGCTGGGCCCATAACCCAGAGGTCGATGGATCGAAACCATCCTCTGCTACGCTGCGGCGCTTGTTTCTTTCCTCTGGGCCTTCAAGCGAGCCGGTGACCAGCAGAGCCCCAAGAGCCTAGGCCATGAGGCAAGAGGTGGCTGAGGCAAAGCGGCGGCCTGCCAGGGAGCTCCCTGGCACCTCTGGCTGCCTGGGCTGAAGGCAAGAGGCAGGCCTGGGCGTGGCGAGGGCCTCCTGTCCCGGAATGAGGCTGCAGTGCTTCCTGGTCCCCTTTTCCACCCACACCGGCAGGCGGCTGCTGCGGAGAACACGAGGGAGGCTCTGGGGCGCTAGGCAGCGCTGTGTGTGTGGCTGTCAGGGGAAAGAGCCGAGGCTCCCGACTCGACCTGCCATTGACTCGCGTGGCTCTGCGCGCCGTCAGCCGGGGCGGGGTGGGCCAGGCCGCGGACGTGACTCAGGCTTGGGCCGCATGGCCGTGCTTTCCTGATGAGGCATGAGGCAGGCCAAGAGCTTTGCACAGCGTACAGGGAAGTGGGAGGGAGGTGTCTTGAGCCGGCCTGTCTCTCCGCTTCTCCCTTGCCGCTGGGCGGAGGCGGAAGGGAGCGAAATGTTCCCGGCTGAAAGTTTTTGTGCTCGGCTTTGAGGATTAAGCCTGAGCCTCCGGCACGGCTGCTGGCAGATGGGTTTCTGAATGGCATCCAGCCTGCTCTTTGGACCACCAGCTGAAAGCTCTGAGGCCAAGAGGTAGCAAATGGGACCTTTGAGGCTCCCATACAGGCCTCGGGAAAGCAAGGCAGTAGCAGGGGCTTAGCGCCGTCCTGGGTGGGCTCGAACCACCATCCTTTCGGTTAACAGCCGAACGCGCTGACCCATTGCGCCACAGAGACATGGAGGGGGCAAGGCTGTATTGAGCACAAAAGCCGGGAATCAGCTCAGGGTACGGTATAGCACATGCCTACAGTGGTTAGCCAAGCAAAAGCAAGGAACTGGATTGCTATGGAAGGAAAGTTCTGTGGGAAGGAACCAAAAAGAGCACCGGGCTGTGGTACAGCGCGCATACACTTTGTTTGGTCTGTTTTGCTGGAAGAGTTAGCAGAGCGAGATTGTTAGTCACAGGTGAGTGGGTGGGTTTATGCAAATACTGGACTCTTGGACAGGAGCAGGGGCGGGGGGGATCAACACGACTTCTGTGGCACATGCACCACCTCTGCAACTAACGTCTGCTACCTCACTCCCTAACAACACACCTTTAGCTCTCAGGACCAAAATACACCGTGAAAGAGATCTAAGATCTAACGGCATAAGCTTAGGTGAGCAACTGCAGCACTCACAACAATTTGAAGAGATTCAAAACCGCCTCTGCCTCTGTCTTTCCACACCAGGGACAGCAGAAAGGACATCAGCAGCACCTGCAAGAGACCAACAAACATCCATTTCTACCTCCCTCCACGCTGCCGTTAGGAACCCCTACCCCTTAATGGTGAGTACTTTTCAGGCGAGGGTGACGCTCTCAGGCCTCAAAGGCCAGGTACAGTTACTCTGTCCTTGATCCAAAACCAACAGGAAAATACACTGGATTACTCCTGCCCCAATAACAAAGACACTGGGGATCCCGCAGCAGCTGAAATGACCGTTTGGACAAGCACTCCCATCATGCAATCCGGGTGGGTGTAACCATGCAAATGACATCAGCCCCAAAAGGCCTTGACGACAGATCACCAACAGATGGCAGGGTAGACTTCATACTGACCCTGCTTCAACTAGATTGTGGCAAAGATTCCAAAACACCGAACGTTAAAACTCACCTAACGCTGGTCAATCCATCCTCATCGTCAGAATCGCCGTTATACTCCACACCCGAACGTAGCCCTCATATGGACAACATGCCCTCCTAACTCAGTGTCTGTACGTTAACCTTTACCCCCTCAGGGCTATTGCAGATTATGTATTCCTTTACGCCACCCCATTTTAAACCGAACTTTGCACCCTTGGGTAAGCTGTACGTTGTTCCCTGAGCACCAGAAACTTCTACGCCAAAACTCTGTACCGTAATTTTTTTTTCTTTGAACCTCATCTTAATAAAATGCTGACTTTTGTTCGAGATCCCGGCTCCTCTTCCTTTGCAAGGCGTGTGCGTTCGCTCCGCTTTAGTCTGCTAATACGGGCGGGGGCGATTGAGCCAGAGGTGCTTGCCTGCTGCAGACACGGATCCAAGGCTGACCTCGTCCCCACAAGCGTAACTGAAAACAGTTTAAGAAGTGCTCCCGTCTCTGGCACTCAGCTACCCAGCTCCCAATGGGGTCCAAACCCCAAATAGATCCTTTTTACCCTGTAGAAGCTAGCTGTAAAATCCTGTGACCAGGGCAGCTGCCTAGCAGCCAGCGCATCTGCCTGCCAGAGCGAGGGCATGTAAGGCACTAATCCGGATAGTGGCAGCTAGGTGACAGGGGGAGAGTGTGAAGAAGCAGCAGAGTGGCGCAGCGGGAGCGTGCTGGGCCCATAACCCAGAGGTCGATGGATCGAAACCATCCTCTGCTACGCGTGCGCTTGTTTCTTTTCCCTCTGGGCCTTCAAGCGAGCCGGTGACCAGCAGAGCCCCAAGAGCCTAGGCCATGAGGCAAGAGGTGGCTGAGGCAAAGCGGCGGCCTGCCAGGGAGCTCCCTGGGCTGAAGGCAAGAGGCAGGCCTGGGCGTGGCGAGGGCCTCCTGTCCCGGAATGAGGCTGCAGTGCTTCCTGGTCCCCTTTTCCCACCCACACCGGCAGGCGGCTGCTGCGGGAGAACACGAGGGAGGCTCTGGGGCGCTAGGCAGCGCTGTGTGTGTGGCTGTCAGGAAAGAGCCGAGGCTCCCGACTCGACCTGCCATTGACTCGCTGCGGGCTCTGGCGCGCCAGCCGGGCGGGTGGGCCAGGCCGCGGACGTGACTCAGGCTTGGGCCGCATGGCCGTGCTTTCCTGATGAGGCATGAGGCAGGCCAAGAGCTTTGCACAGCGTACAGGGAAGTGGGAGGGAGGTGTCTTTGAGCCGGCCTGTCTCCTCCGCTTCTCCCTTGCCGCTGGGCGGAGGCGGAAGGGAGCGAAATGTTCCCGGCTGAAAGTTTTTGTGCTCGGCTTTGAGGATTAAGCCTGAGCCTCCGCACGGCTGCTGGCAGATGGGTTTCTGAATGGCATCCAGCCTGCTCTTTGGACCACCAGCTGAAAGCTCTGAGGCCAAGAGGTAGCAAAATGGGACCTTTGAGGCTCCCCATACAGGCCTCGGGAAAGCAAGGCAGTAGCAGGGGCTTAGCGCCGTCCCTGGGTGGGCTCGAACCACCATCCTTTCGGTTAACAGCCGAACGCGCTGACCCATTGCGCCACAGAGGGGGCAAGGCTGTATTGAGCACAAAAGCCGGGAATCAGCTCAGGGTACGGTATAGCACATGCCTACAGTGGTTAGCCAAGCAAAAGCAAGGAACTGGATTGCTATGGAAGGAAAGTTCTGTGGGAAGGAACCGAAAAGAGCACCGGGCTGTGGTACAGCGCTGCATACACTTTATTTTGTATGTTTTTCTTGAATAGTTATCAGAGATAGATTTTTATTCACAGGTGAGTGGTTTGGTTTATGCAAATACTGGACTCTTGACAGGAGCAGGGGCGGGGGATCAACACGACTTCTGTGGCACATGCACCACCTCTGCAACTAACGTCTGCTACCTCACTCCCTAACAACACACCTTTAGCTCTCAGGACCAAAATACACCGTGAAAGAGATCTAAGATCTAACGGCATAAGCTTAGGTGAGCAACTGCAGCACTCACAACAATTTGAAGAGATTCAAAACCGCCTCTGCCTCTGTCTTTGCACACCAGGGACAGCAGAAAGGACATCAGCAGCACCTGCGAGAGACCAACAAACATCCATTTCTACCTCCCTCCATGCGCTGCCGTTAGGAACCCCTACCCCTTAATGGTGAGTACTTTTCAGGCGAGGGTGACGCTCTCAGGCCTCAAAGGCCAGGTACAGTTACTCTGTCCTTGATCCAAAACCAACAGGAAAATACACTGGATTACTCCTGCCCCAATAACAAAGACACTGGGGATCCCGCAGCAGCTGAAATGACCGTTTGGACAAGCACTCCCATCATGCAATCCGGGGTGGGTGTAACCATGCAAATGACATCAGCCCCAAAAGGCCTTGACGACAGATCACCAACAGATGGCAGGGTAGACTTCTTACTGACCCTGCTTCAACTAGATTGTGGCAAAGATTCCAAAACACCGAACGTTAAAACTCACCTAACGCGGTCAATCCATCCTCATCGTCAGAACCGCCGTTATACTCCACACCCGAACGTAGCCCTCATATGGACAACATGCCCTCCTAACTCAGTGTCTGTACGTTAACCTTTACCCCCTCAGGGCTATTGCAGATTATGTATTCCTTTACGCCACCCCATTTTAAACCGAACTTTGCACCCCTTGGGTAAGCTGTACGTTGTTCCCTGAGCACCAGAAACTTCTACGCCAAAACTCTGTACCGCATAATTTTTTTCTTTGAACCTCATCTTAATAAAATGCTGACTTTTGTTCGAGATCCCGGCTCCTCTTCCTTTGCAAGGCGTAGCGTTCGCTCCGCTTTAGTCTGCTAATACGGCGGGGGCGATTGAGCCAGAGGTGCTTGCCTGCTGCAGACACGGATCCAAGGCTGACCTCGTCCCCACAAGCGTAACTGAAAACAGTTTAAGAAGTGCTCCTGTCTCTGGCACTCAGCTACCCAGCTCCCAATGGGGTCCAAACCCCAAATAGATCCTTTTACCCTGTAGAAGCTAGCTGTAAAATCCTGTGACCAGGGCAGCTGCCTAGCAGCCAGCGCATCTGCCTGCCAGAGCGAGGGCATGTAAGGCACTAATCCGGATAGTGGCAGCTAGGTGACAGGGGGAGAGTGTGAAGAAGCAGCAGAGTGGCGCAGCGGAGCGTGCTGGGCCCATAACCCAGAGGTCGATGGATCGAAACCATCCTCTGCTACGCGCGGCGCTTGTTTCTTTCCTCTGGGCCTTCAAGCGAGCCGGTGACCAGCAGAGCCCCAAGAGCCTAGGCCATGAGGCAAGAGGTGGCTGAGGCAAAGCGGCGGCCTGCCAGGAGCTCCCTGGCACCTCTGGCTGCCTGGGCTGAAGGCAAGAGGCAGGCCTGGGCGTGGCGAGGGCCTCCTGTCCCGGAATGAGGCTGCAGTGCTTCCTGGTCCCCTTTTCCCACCCACACCGGCAGGCGGCTGCTGCGGGAGAACACGAGGGAGGCTCTGGGGGCGCTAGGCTGCGCTGTGTGTGTGGCTGTCAGGGAAAGAGCCGAGGCTCCCGACTCGACCTGCCATTGACTCGCGTGGCTCTGCGCGCCGTCAGCCGGGCGGGTGGGCCAGGCCGCGGACGTGACTCAGGCTTGGGCCGCATGGCCGTGCTTTCCTGATGAGGCATGAGGCAGGCCAAGAGCTTTGCACAGCGTACAGGGAAGTGGGAGGGAGGTGTCTTGAGCCGGCCTGTCTCCTCCGCTTCTCCCTTGCCGCTTGGGCGGAGGCGGGAAGGAGCGAAATGTTCCCGGCTGAAAGTTTTTGTGCTCGGCTTTGAGGATTAAGCCTGAGCCTCCGGCACGGCTGCTGGCAGATGGGTTTCTGAATGGCATCCAGCCTGCTCTTGGACCACCAGCTGAAAGCTCTGAGGCCAAGAGGTAGCAAATGGGACCTTTGAGGCTCCCCATACAGGCCTCGGGAAAGCAAGGCAGTAGCAGGGGCTGAGCGCCGTCCCTGGGTGGGCTCGAACCACCATCCTTTCGGTTAACAGCCGAACGCGCTGACCCATTGCGCCACAGAGACATGGAGGGGCCAAGGCTGTATTGAGCACAAAAGCCGGGAATCAGCTCAGGGTACGGTATAGCACATGCCTAGAGTGGTTAGCCAAGCAAAAGCAAGGAACTGGATTGCTATGGAAGGAAAGTTCTGTGGGAAGGAACCGAAAAGAGCACCAGGGCTGTGGTACAGCGCTCGCATACACTTTCTTTGGTCTGTTTTGCTGGAAGAGTTAGCAGAGCGAGATTGTTAGTCACAGGTGAGTGGGTGGGTTTATGCAAATACTGGACTCTTGACAGGAGCAGGGGCGGGGGGGATCAACACGACTTCTGTGGCACATGCACCACCTCTGCAACTAACGTCTGCTACCTCACTCCCTAACAACACACCTTTTAGCTCTCAGGACCAAAATACACCGTGAAAGAGATCTAAGATCTAACGGCGTAAGCTTAGGGTGAGCAACTGCAGCACTCACAACAATTTGAAGAGATTCAAAACCGCCTCTGCCTCTGTCTTTCCACACCAGGGACAGCAGAAAGGACATCAGCAGCACCTGCAAGAGACCAACAAACATCCATTTCTACCTCCTCCACGCTGCCGTTAGGAACCCATACCCCTTAATGGTGAGTACTTTTCAGGCGAGGGTGACGCTCTCAGGCCTCAAAGGCCAGGTACAGTTACTCTGTCCTTGATCCAAAACCAACAGGAAAATACACTGGATTACTCCTGCCCCAATAACAAAGACACTGGGGATCCCGCAGCAGCTGAAATGACCGTTTGGACAAGCACTCCCATCATGCAATCCGGGGTGGGTGTAACCATGCAAATGACATCAGCCCCAAAAGGCCTTGACGACAGATCACCAACAGATGGCAGGGTAGACTTCATACTGACCCTGCTTCAACTAGATTGTGGCAAAGATTCCAAAACACCGAACGTTAAAACTCACCTAACGCGGTCAATCCATCCTCATCGTCAGAACGCCGTTATACTCCACACCCGAACGTAGCCCTCATATGGACAACATGCCCTCCTAACTCAGTGTCTGTACGTTAACCTTTACCCCTCAGGGCTATTGCAGATTATGTATTCCTTACGCCACCCCATTTTAAACCGAACTTTGCACCCTTGGGTAAGCTGTACGTTGTTCCCTGAGCACCAGAAACTTCTACGCCAAAACTCTGTACCGCATAATTTTTTTTTCTTTGAACCTCATCTTAATAAAATGCTGACTTTTGTTCGAGATCCCGGCTCCTCTTCCTTTGCAAGGCGTGTGCGTTTCGCTCCGCGCTTTAGTCTGCTAATACGGCGGGGGCGATTGAGCCAGAGGTGCTTGCCTGCTGCAGACACGGATCCAAGGCTGACCTCGTCCCCACAAGCGTAACTGAAAACAGTTTAAGAAGTGCTCCCGTCTCTGGCACTCAGCTACCCAGCTCCCAATGGGGTCCAAACCCCAAATAGATCCTTTTACCCTGTAGAAGCTAGCTCTAAAATCCTGTGACCAGGGCAGCTGCCTAGCAGCCAGCGCATCTGCCTGCCAGAGCGAGGGCATGTAAGGCACTAATCCGGATAGTGGCAGCTAGGTGACAGGGGAGAGTGAAGAAGCAGCAGAGTGGCGCAGCGGGAGCGTGCTGGGCCCATAACCCAGAGGTCGATGGATCGAAACCATCCTCTGCTACGCTGCGGCGCTTGTTTCTTTCCTCTGGGCCTTCAAGCGAGCCGGTCACCAGCAGAGCCCCAAGAGACTAGGACATGAGGCAAGAGGTGGCTGAGGCAAAGCGGCGGCCTGCCAGGGAGCTCCTGGCACCTCTGGCTGCCTGGGCTGAAGGCAAGAGGCAGGCCTGGGCGTGGCGAGGGCCTCCTGTCCCGGAATGAGGCTGCAGTGCTTCCTGGTCCCCTTTTCCCACCCACACCGGCAGGCGGCTGCTGCGGGAGAACACGAGGGAGGCTCTGGGGGCGCTAGGCAGCGCTGTGTGTGTGGCTGTCAGGGGAAAGAGCCGAGGCTCCCGACTCGACCTGCCATTGACTCGCGTGGCTCTGCGCGCCAGCCGGGCGGAGGGGCCAGGCCGCGACGTGACTCAGGCTTGGGCCGCATGGCCGTGCTTTCCTGACGAGGCATGAGGCGGCCAAGAGCTTTGCACAGCGTACAGGGAAGTGGGAGGGAGGTGTCTTTGAGCCGGCCTGTCTCCTCCGCTTCTCCCTTGCCGCTTGGGCGGAGGCGGGAAGGGAGCGAAATGTTCCCGGCTGAAAGTTTTTGTGCTCGGCTTTGAGGATTAAGCCTGAGCCTCCGGCACGGCTGCTGGCAGATGGGTTTCTGAATGGCATCCAGCCTGCTCTTTGGACCACCAGCTGAAAGCACTGAGGCCAAGAGGCAGCAAAATGGGACCTTTGAGGCTCCCCATACAGGCCTCGGGGAAGCAAGGAAGCAGCACAGGCTTAGCGTCGTCCCTGGGTGGGCTCGAACCCCCATCCTTTTGGTTAACAGCCGAACGCGCTGACCCATTGCGCCACAGAGACATGGAGGGAGCAAGGCTGTATTGAGCACAAAAGCCGGGAATCAGCTCAGGGTACGGTATAGCACATGCATACAGTGGTTAGCCAAGCAAAAGCAAGGAACTGGACTGCTATGGAAGGAAAGTTCTGTGGGAAGGAACCGAAAAGAGCACCGGGGCTGTGGTACAGCGCTCGCATACACTTTTTTTGGTCTGTTTTGCTGGAAGAGTTAGCAGAGCGAGATTGTTAGTCACAGGTGAGTTTGTGGGTTTATGCAAATACTGGACTCTTGGACAGGAGCGGGGGCGGGGGGGGCACACGACTTCTGTGGCACATGCACCACCTCTGCCATCAATGTTTGCTACCTCACTCCCTAACACCACACACAGAGCAGCCTTTTATCTCCCAGGGCCAAAATATACCGTGAAGGAGATCACATAGCATAAGCTTAGGACTAATGATTTCAGCAGTGCAGCACTAACAACAATTCTAAGAGATCCCAAAATACTTTTGTCTTTACACAGCAGGAACAGCAAAAAAAAAAAAAAAAAAAAAAAAATCAGCAGGAACCCACTCATACAAGCAGATTCTAAACAAACATCGATTCCTATCTCCCCACAGGTTTTGGCGTTAGGAACCCATACCCCTTAATGGTGAGTACTTTTCAGGTGAGGGTGAAGCTTTCAGGCTTCAAATGCCAGGTACAGTTACTCTGTCCTTGATGCAAACTAAACAGGAAAATACACTTGATTACTCCTGCTTCCTCTCCCACAATGCTCTGCTCCCACACCTGCTCACGTGGCTCCAGCCCTCCAGTCAGGTCCCGCCCCCTGCCTACCTGCCCGGCCTGGCGCACTCCCCTGGCCAGCCCCGGCTCTTCGGTGCTAAGAGTCCGGCTGCCAGCCCCACCAGGGGCACTTGCCGAAGTGCCGCCTGGTCCCCGCCGGGGCCTCTGCTGGGTCCAGCTCTCCCCGGCGGGCCAGTGGCTGCGTCAGGGGCTGTAGAAGGCAATGCTGTGGAAGTGCGCTACACACAGCCAGTCCGGATTTTTTTTTTTTGCTTAAAAATGGGGGTTTATTTTTTATTTACACAAATATAAACAAAAATAAAAGCATCTGCAGGTGAAAGAGGAACCAGGGACAATGACAGGAAGCAGGTCAGTCAGTGATAATTAGCTCATCCACACCCCAGTCTTCATAGCTTCCATCTGGCAGGTACCTGCGGATGATTATGGGAATCTTCCGAGCTTTGAGTTCTTTCATTGCAATCAGCAGAGGATCTGCCTCTCCTTCCAACTCTACCATGACTGGAGCACACATCGCTCTCTGGAGTGCACGAGTGCCCAGGACTCTGGCTCGCTCATATTTGGTCATGTATGGAGTTGTGATCCGCTTCTGATTTGCCTGCTGTCTCTCTCCAGATGGAAGGATTTCTACATTCTCTTGACCCTCTTCCTCTGCGTTCTCCAAATCATCTAGCCCTTCATCTTCCTCCACATCGTCAAAGTCGTCACCATCAAAGTTGTCCTCGTTGTCGGACATGCTGCCGGCCCGGCGCAAGACTCTTGCGATGCGATCCCAACCGCAGACCCCTCTAAGGGAGTTTCCTTTCTCTGAGCAGGCTGTCTTCAGGGCAAGAAGCTTATGCAGCTTCAACCTTCCTGGGTCTGACCCTTGAGCATTCAGTATCCCTGTCCCACCAGCTGCATCCTGCTGTGCGACTGCACATGGCTACAAAGAGAATGAACCCCAAATCCCCTGTGCTTTGGGAGCCAGGTTTATGTGGGAATTCTGTAGCTCAGATGACTTCATGCCTGGGCATTGGGATTCTTTACCAGTTTCTCTGGCACTGGGGCAATTTTGTGCTCACAGCTGTGATGGCCAAGTGGTTAAGGTGTTGGAGTCGAAATTCAATAGGCAGGTTCAAATCCTGCTCACAGCAAGGCCTGTGTTTTAGCCAGTCTCTCACCTGGGCAATACCTCTGTCCAACCCCCTGAGACACTCTCAATTCTTTCCCCACCCCAAGTAAATCCTGTTCTGCTCCTTTCATAGAGATGCCTGGGACACCACCTCACATTGTGTCCCTGAGGTGTCAGGCAAACTCTCAGCACCTGTAGCCTCTGCCACTCACCTGGTGCCCCATAGATCAGCCATAGCCCTGGTTCTGCTCCTCTCTGTAGCGTGTGAAAGGAGCTGAGTCAGCGACTGCATGGGAGCTACGGGGCTGCAGAACCAACAGAGAAAAAATAGGTGCTCAGCACCCACTGGCAGCCAGCTCCCCCCCCCCCACTACAGGCCTTGCTGACAAGCTCCTCCTCTTCCCCTTCAGCACCTCCCACTTGCCAGTGATCAGCTGTTCAGTGGAGTGCAGGAGGCGCTGGGCAGGGAGGGGGAGGAGCAGAGATGGAAAGAGGTGGGGAGGGAGAGGAATGGGACTGGGGTGGGGCTTGGGGAAGGTGGAGGAGGAAAGGGTTTTTTTCCGGGGACTGCACCCTCTAGGGCCAGCCCTGAAGGGAAGCACCGACTATCACAGTGACAATAGAAGTGACCAGCATTGCGGGGGAGACTGAGGGAGATCCGCACTCACCAGGTCTCTTCTCTCCCCCACGGTGAGCCAGACACTGCTCTCTCCTGGCTCTCACTCTAGCAGCTGGACGCCAAGGAGCCATTTCCCCACAGGAAGTGCATTGAGTGCCCCTGTGGTGCTGGGGGGCTGGCGCTGCTGCTGCCTGTGGGGCTGGCAGGGGGGCTGATGTCTGCACAGACTCTCAGCTGCCAGGCTGGAGGGGGCACTTGGGACCTTACCAGACTGGCTCAGTGAAGACGGGGGGTTGACAGAGCAATACAGACGCTCTCCAGAGCACGGAGCAGCATCTGCCCATGCAGCCAGGCAATGAGCATTTCCCACAGCCTGGAGCCGAGGGGGAGGCGGCAGCTGCTGTTCCAGCTGCTCGGGGACAGGCCCTGTCAGCCAACAGCCACTTCTTACTCCCCACAGCTAAGGGCGTCGGGTTCCTCTGGTGGGGGTGTGGAGCAGCCGTTCGTTTTCCTGTTCTTTTTGTGTGCAACTGCTGACAAAAATATCCCAGACAGAGAAGCAACAGGCCAAAATACTTCAATGCAGCTGCCAAAGTAGCTCAGTTACGAGAGCGTTAGACTGAAGAACTAAAGGTCCCTGGTTCAATCCCAGGCTTTGGCAGGCCCTTTCATCCCTCTTTGTACAGGGGTGGCTTGTTTTCTGGGAGCACTGCAGTGCCTGACCCAAGGTGAGTCCCTGAGCTTGGGCTCTGCAGTAGGAAAACATAGAAGGGGCTTCTGCCCCTAGTTGGCCCACCTGACCTTTAACAAGGCGAGATGGGAGCTGTCTTTCCCAACATGGCAGGAAGAGAGCAAGGCAGGGTGACCCTCAGGAATGGTGCCAGAGGGCTGCTGGGCAGTGACAGGCAGGGATTGGGGATGGAAGCTCCTCTGTGCAGCTGAGCAAGGGCACTACCAGGGAAGGGGCATCTGTAAAAGTGACCCAGCAACACCTCTCCTCCTCTGGGCACCTAGAGCAGAGGCAGCTGGTGCTGACAGCTCCAAGGGAAGGCTTAAAAGCCACAGGGCTAGAGGAGGTCAGGACCATGCCTATGTGTGGCCAGCAGACAGGCACCAAAACACCCAGCCAGGCTGCTCCCTGCCATGCCAAACACCCACTGAAGGTCACCAGCATGTGGGGCGGCTGCTGATGCTCTGTGGCCAACATCAGAAGATGGTAGGAAAGCAGGGCCAGCCCCCATCGGTGGGGCCTCTGACTGGTCCCACTCAAGGTGCTCACTTTTGCAGTGGGGCAGGAGATTTTACCCCAAGAGGCTTTTCCCCAGCTGGCAAGAAGCAGAGAAACACCCAGGCTCCAAAGACGCTGTGTAGCAAGTACCCTCCAGCACAGGGACAGGCGCACACACTAGCCCGGGCAGCCGCCCATTTTCTTTGGCAAGTCAGGAATGGCAAAGGTGAGACTGGAAGCACCTGGGGCTCATGCCGCAGCCTTTGTGACACCCACCCCCCAACTCCTTCCCGGTGCTCTAGCTGAAGCCAGAGCATTGGCCTGAGCGGCCAAGAAGAGGTTCCAGCCCTGAAGGGAGCAGGACTTTCAGCCCAAAGGTAAAACTGCACAATCACAACCACGAAGGGACTTGAACCCTCAATCGCCTGATGCGAAATCAGATGCCTTATCCATTAGGCCACATGGTAACATGAGAAACCCCCCTCCAAGCACTTCTTTGGAAAAGGCGGACATTGTTCTGAGTGTAGAAAAGAAACTTTAATAAAAAGGAGGAAAATCACCCTGTTTGGGTGCTTGGGGCTCCTCTTCAACAATACAACACCCAGTCTGCTTAAGCCCCCACCCAGTAACCTGGGGAAACTAACCCTGGCCACTGGGTGCCTCTAAGAGGCGATACTTTCCCCACTCACACGCACTGAGTGTAGAAAAGAAACTAAAGGAGGAAAATCACCTTGTATTTACTTGGGAAAACACCACAATCAGGATTCACAACACTATGAGCAAAACACCCGCCCCACAGTGCGCTGGGCAGTGGCCTTTTGCCTCGGGCTCTTAAATCCAGACACCAGAAGCTCTGTGGATGTGCCCCTCCCTTCACTGCACCTCACCCACAGCTGCTGCCCTGGGTCAATGAAAACCCAGAGTTCACCTCTCACCTCCTGGGGTGGAAAGCCCCTTTCTCCCTCCGCTGTCTGGCCACATTGCCGGCCACTTGCCGTTCCCCCCTGTCACCGCTCTGCTGGCCACCCTCTCTGCTCTGGGACGTCTTGTGGTCCGACCAGGAGCGGAACAGGCTCCCTAAAAGGAGCGGCCACCAGAGCCCGAACAGTAGCCCCATCCCTGCTACTCAACTCCACGCCCCTGCACCACCCCTTCTCCCCAAGGCCCCGCTCCTACGCTGCCTCTTCCCCCCAGCAGAGCACCTGTTGATTACTGTAGACTTCCAGCAGGGAGGACTCTGTGGGCAGGGGCGGCTCTAGGCATTTTGCTGCCCCAAGCATGACAGACAGGTTGCCTTCGGCAGCTTGCCTGCGGGAGGTCCGCCGAAGTCGCAGGACCAGCGGACCCTTCGCAGGCATGCCGCCAAAGGCAGCCTTCCTGCTGCCCTCGCGGTGACCGGCAGAGCACCCCTCCATGGCTTGCTATCCCAAGCACGCGCTTGGCGTGCCGGGGCCTGGAGCCGCCCCTGTCTGTGGGGACAATTTTTTCTGGCAGGGAGGTCTCAGTGGGAACATGCCTCTCTGGCCAGCCCTGCATTTGCTGAAAAAGTCAGCACACAGCACTTTGCTGCAGGCCCAGAGGCCTTTCTTCCTCCAGACTGTGAAGCCAGTGGACAGGTGAGGCAGTAGCACCTTCAGTCCCAGGCAGTAAAGGACCCTTCCTGGGAAAGGCCATGTCCTGAAAAGGAAAAACTAAAGTCAAGGAGAGTCCTTCTAAAACTCTTTGGGTATGTCACAGGGGGAAAGTGTTTCTTTGCCTCACCAGGGACTTGAACCCTGGCTCTTCAAATTAGAAGGCTGAAGCTCTGCCAACTGAGCTAGCTAGACTCACATTCTACAAAAAGCAAATTTTGTACAGAAGAGAAACTAGTCAAGAAAAATGAGGGCAGGAAACTATACAGAAAACCTGCTACTCTCGCTCTCTTAGCAGTCCTAGCCCCACCTGCTCCTCCATCTGGTGCCCTGAGGCCGTATTCTTTTTTTTGTTAAATATCAAATCCAGGAGAAAACACAGTTATACAAAGCAAAATGAAATCACAAACAGAAATGTCATTGGAAATACAGAAATAAAAGGAAAATGCAATTCCCATCACTTTATCATATCTGGGCCATTCCTGTATCGAGAGCACCCGCGAAGGTCCCTGTGTGCTTACGAGAAACGTGAAGGAACTCATACCACAGCCTGAACATGAAACTCAACTGCTCCCAGGTGCCGCAGTAAAACCCTTTCCCTGTTGTGAAGTTGCACTCCATAGGATTTTATGAAAGTATGCTAATGAGTGTGAATATAAAGTGACTGGACTATGCTTCATGCAAAAGGTCTCTTGTAAGGTATCATTACAAAGCTTATAATCTACGGTGTGTGTTCATCCTATTTGTATGAACCGATCATTCTTGGATCTGAAATTAGAAATATGAACTATAACTCTGAGGTCCTGTTGTAATGATGCAAAGTGTGGGCCATTAATAGTGGTTTGGACTCTTGATGGCCCATTAACCAGGACAATTTACTGGAGATGGCTCTGTCCTTCACCATCTGTGAGTCAGGCCAGGAAGAATGAAGGCTTGGGGGGGGGGGGGTGTCTCACGGGACATGTGACCATGTCACCTGGTACAGGAATCCATCTTAATCCTGGGGCTTTTCCCCAGGAGAGAGACAAAAGATTCCTGCCTTGTACCAAAGCTCTATAAGAGGGTGGAACTGAACAAACGTGGCTGCAGTCATGAGACATCCCCTAGCTACCACCTGAGCTGGAACAAGGGCTATAGCAGGTGAAAAGATTGGCCCCAGACAAGAAATAAGTCTAGTCTTTGCAGATGGGACCTTTCCCTCCACTGCTGGAGGATTCTCCCTTCTCATCTACCCTTGTCCCAAGCAGCACAGCAGGTAGGAATCTTAAATGTGCAGAGGAGACTTAGGAGCAGAAACCCCCCCAGACCTTCCATGCAATTGGCACTAGCCCCTCACTGAGCAGGATTGAAACTCCTGCAGGGCATGAGCAAAGCAGCAGGGTGAAAAGAACCTGGAGATACTGGGGATTGAACCCAGGACCGCATACATGCAAAGCATGTGCTCTACAACTGAGCTACATCCCCAGATGGGCCATTTGTGCTATAGGTTACACTTAGAGCCCTCCTGTTTCCAGAGCACCTAGTGGCCTAAAAGCAGCATGAGGGACACATTCCCTGCTCTGAGGCCAAATCTGCTGTCCTGGAAGTTGCTGGTTCTTAGGGGTCACTCTGCTGCAGGGCCAGATTCGATGTGTGGGGCAGAGAGAGTGGGTGCCCTGGACTCAGGGTGCAGAGATACACTCAGCCCTCTCCCCTGCATTGGGTGGGGGGTGCTGCCACCCCCTCCTGGAATGTAATGGGAGGGGAGGGGCGCTGTGAGTCACTCAACACCTGACCCCGGTGGCAGAAGTGCTGTGGGGAGCTCCAGGTGTTTCTAGGCTCTGCTCTTTCCACCTGCCTGTAAAGTCCAGCTTTCCCCAGCACATTCACTGCGGTGCAATTGGGTCACTGTTTCCATGGCTGAACAGCAAAGAATCACTCTCAGTTTCCCTTCTATTGGCAGCACGATTAGCCTGTGTCAGTGATTAATGAGGTGGATCTTGTTGTAGATTGATATTCATTCCCCACCTTGACAATTCACACCGTCCCTTTCCCATGCAGATTCCCAGCACCTCAGTGATCCTTGTAGCAGGAGTTGGGGCCTGAGATTTTCAGGGTTCTTCCCCCTCCAGCTGGAGTGAACTCAGCTTTTCCCCCATCCCAGACAATCCATGAAATAACAACAGGGGCATAAAGAAAAGGGGAGGGAACATCTCACGGCCAGGGCTGGATGTGCCCAGGGCCCCCTGCTTGTCCATTGTTTCCCTGGAATTTGGCCTCCTGCTTTGCACAAGGGACAGCTCAGCTCAGCATCGATCAGGTGACTCTGGGAAGTTCGGGGACCCTGGGCTCCCAAAGGAGGGTGAAGCAGGTCATCCCTGGAGCAGGTTAAAGCTGCAGGGTGACAGTGGGGTTGCTGCCCCTGTGAACAGCTGCTGTAGCACCGCCTGGGCAGGACAGGGAGAGCCAGTTATACCCCCCCCAGTCTGTATTGGGGGATGGGAGCGCTCACACCCTGGGGACCCACCCACCAGAGATCTACTGGGGGGGAGAGTGGCACCACACACCCAGGATCTTGTAGGGGGGGACAAGGGCATCCACACTCCGGTATCCTCTGCAGAGGGACGGACACCCACACATCCAGGATTCTGTATGGGGGGCAGAGGTACCCGGACACCTGGACGGGGGATGGGGGCACCGAAACATCCGGGATCTTACCTGGGAGGACAGCGGCGCCTGCAGCTTGACGTGAGAGGGGGGCGGGGGAAGCAGGAGCATTTTCCAGTTCCAGGCTGTCCCCATCTGGCCAAGGCACAGAGCTCACAAGCAGAGTTTAAAGCTCCAGCTGCCAGGCTATAATACAAGCTGGGCCCTGTGGCTGGTGCCTGTGATCCCAGCTCCTGGGGAGGCTGAGGCCAGCGGATCGCTTGAGCTCAGGAGTTCTGGGTTGCAGGGGGCTGTGCCGATCGGGTGTCTGCACTAAGTTCAGCATCAATATGGTGATCCCGGGGAAGCTTGGGGTCCCCAGCTTGCCTAAGGAGGGATGAACTGGCCCAGGTTGGAAATGGAGCAGGTCAAAACTCCCCTGCTGATCAGTAGTGGGGTCACACCTGTGAATAGCCCCTGCAGCGTAGCCTCTGTGAGACATGGTCTCCTTTTAGACACCCTCCCCCCCTGCAGAGCCTGGAGGGGGGGATGGGAGCACCCACACGCTGGGGATTCTGACTTGGGGGGAGGGACGCCCCCCTGCAACACAGCTCTTGAAAAGAGGAACAGCGACACCCACACACCACAGAGCCTGGATGGGGGCAGGGGAACCCCACCCGGGAGCTAGTTCACGGGGTGGGGGACACACCCATATGCTCCATTGCACCATTGTTAATGAGAAGAACGGGGGCATCCGCACAACACGGATCTTTAACCAACGGGGGGACACCCACACACTCCACTGTTAACCAGGAGGGACAGGGGCACCAGACACCCCCCGTAGCGTGGAGAACACCCACATCCACCGGATCCCTCATGGGGGTAAGACAGAGGGGATTGTAGTGGGGCCCAGCGCACCCACACACCAGGGATTGTTAAGGGTTGAAGGGACAGGGACACCCACACACACTGAGATCATGTCCTTGGAGGAACGCAAACCCTCCACAGAAGGACCTGGTCTGTTCCATGATGGCAGCCCAGCCTGGGTGAGTCAAAGTCTCTTTTTATACAGCCACGCCCCAGAGATCCTGACTAGGCGAGAGAGACACCCACCCACCAGAGATCATTAATGGTCTAGGGTGCACCCACACACCAGGGATTCTTATGGGTGGGAGGAATGGAGACAGCCAGACACACTGAGATCACTTCCTCCCAGGAGCCTGGGCCAGACAGGGAGACACAGTCCCCCTTTACAGATCTGCCAGACAACCTTCCTCCCACTCCCTCCACACAATGTTCTTATCTGGAGGTGAAGCCAGGGAAATCCCATGGAGGATTCTTATCTGGGGAACTGGGGGGACCCACTTACCACCAGAGATTCTTAAGGGCAGGAGGAACAGGGACTCCCAGCTCTGCAGCATGGGGGTGGGTCGCCTGCTGGGATCATCTGGGCATATTTCACCTCGTCAGCTCCCTGCCATTGCCTTGGGGGCCCCTTGTTCGCTGCCTCTGGTACCCAGTTTAGCCTCCTTCCTGAGGCTGAAACGCTTTGATCTATCTAAGGTCTGTGGGATCAATACGTGTCATGGTGTAATTCTGTGTTATTCGGGGGTCAGACTAGCTGAGCTAATGGCCCCTTCTGCCCTTAAACGCCATGAAAACATTTCCCTGGTTTCTCCTTGCGCCTGACAGACACCACGGTGAGGGGCCCAATAGAAGCTCCTGGACACAGCGCTCTGGCTCTTACTTTACTTGGGGACGTCAGCGCTTTCCTAGCAAAGCTGCTGCTAAAGCGCTGGATTTGGGGAACGGTTCGGCTCCGATTCAGAGATCTGCCTGCGCGGTGTGAACCTGCCACGAGGAGTGGGAAACGCAACCAGCAACCGGAGGCGTTGGCTGAGCTCCAGGCTGCCCCCGTGTGGCCAAAGTTTAGAACTGAGCAGGGGAGTTTAAAGCTGGCGATGGGAGGGAGCTGAACACGTGGGGCACGAAGGCTCCTGCGTGTAACACTTGTTGGGTGGGCAGCTGAGCGTAGCTGATTGCTGGAGTTCAGGGCTGCACCCCGGGGTGCTGAGCAGGTGTCTGTGCTCAGGTTGGCCTCGCTATGATGGTTTCTGGGAAGTTTGGGGTCACCAGTCCCCCTAGAGAGAGGGGAGCCAGGTCAGGAAAGGAGGCTGGCAAAACTCTGGTACCGATTGGCAGTGGGACTGCCCCTGTGAAGAGCCGCTGCAGCCCCGCCAGGGAGAGCCGGTCTCTCTTTATGCAGCCCCCCTCCCCCATTCCTCAGGACGAGGGTTGTGCTCAAAGTTCTGTGCCCTGTGTTTTCACCTCCGTGTGAAGCGCACAGTGCAAATAACCCTCAGCGCATCAGCTCAGTGCCAGGCTCCACTTCCACCCGCTCAGAGCGCAGCGCTCCCAGGCTGAGCCTGAAATTGGAAGCGGGAGACCCTGTAACCAGCCGGGCCCCATGGCTGGTGCATGTGATTCCCAGCTCATGGGGAGGCTGAGGCCGGTGGATTGCTTGAGCTCAGGAGTTCTGGGCTGCAGGGGGCTGTGCTGATCGGGTGTCCGCACTAAGCTCAGCATCAATATGGTGATCCCGGGGAAGCTTCAGGTCCCCAGGTTGCCTAAGGAGGGGTGAACCGGCCCAGGTCAAAAATGGAGCAGGTCAAATCTCCTGTGCTGATCAGTAGTGGGGTCACGCCTGTGAATAGCCCCTGCAGCGTAGCCTGGACAAGACAGTGAGTCACAGTCTCTTTTTATACAGACACCCCCCGCAGAGCCTGGAGGGGGGGATGGGAGCACCCACACGCTGGGGATTCTGACTTTGGGGGAGGGACGCACCCAAGCAACACGGATCTTGAAAAGGGGAACAGAGACATCCACAGATCCCGGATGGGGGCAGGCAGGGGAAACCACACACGGGAGCTAGTTCATGGGGTGGGGGACAGAGACACCCACCAGAGATCCTGGATGGGAGCACCCACATGATGGGGATCTTGAACTGGGAGGAGGGAAGCACCATGTACCAGAGGTTCTGAAGGGGGAACAGGGACACCCACACACCAGGTGTCTTGCAGCAAGAGCTGCGGTCTTCATTTACACCCGGCAGTGACGGGGAATTAACCACGTCCCTTGCAGAGCTTGTTCCACTAGATGATTAGCCTCATTGTCAGGGCCGGCTTCAGGAAGTGCGGGGCCCAATTCGAACAGTTTCGATGGGGCCACGGCAGGGATGACTAAAACAAAAAAAACCTTAAAAAAAACCCTTTCATTTCTTCCATGTATTATTTACTTTCCATGACTATATAAATAATAACTAAATTATCTATTACATACATTGCATCATATATTAATTAGCTGATTTGCACTTTCATATCAGGAAAATAATTTGTTTTGATAGTTGTACAACTGATTTTCTTCACTAATGTTTATTTTATTAAAATTTATAAATTATTTCCTTATTAATATAAAATTGCCCCCTCCTTCCCCGCCCCCCCCCAGCGCCGCCCGGCTCCGTGGAAACAAACCCTCCTTCCCCAGCTCCACCCCATCGAAACAAGGTTCGGGGGCGGAGGGAGGAAGAAACGGCACACATGGGGTGACCAGATCACAGCAGTAAAATAGGACCTGCCCCCTCCCTGCTCAGCCCCACCATCACATCCTTCTTCACCCCCTAGCTCCCTGCTGGCTTGCTGCATCCCTCCTAGTCAGTCCCCCACCACCACTCGCCTCCTTTCACCTTCTCCCTCCCCTGCCAGAAACCCCCATGCCCGCCCCTAGAACTCCTGCTGGTTCACTGCTCGCCTCTTTGCCCACTCACCCCCTCACCCTTCCCCCCAAGTATAACGCCTCATTCAAAGACCCAGGGGTCACTATATTACTGCACACAGAAGTCAATCAATGCAGTTATAGATAAATCTCTGCATTATGCATTTTTGTATAACTTTTATATGACTTTGTATTGAACCTTGGTAATATGTTATAGCAGGCCCTAAAGGTAGTGTAATTAAGGTAAAAGAAAAATGTCTTTTTGCTTGGAGTAGAATAAGATCTTCCCCCCACTTTGTAATCAGTTGCCCTGTTGAATGAATGAGGTGTGAATGAGGAAGGTGTGGAAGGCAGCACCTCCAGACACCTGCAACCCTTGGAGAGGGGCTGGGAGCCAGATGGAGGAGAGCTTTGCCCAGGCTGAGTGGGACGGAGTTTGGGTGCTGGGTGCAGGCTCTGGGCTGGGGCACGGGGTGGGGTGCAGGAAGGGTGGAGGGGTGTAGGCTCTGGGAGGGAATGCAGAGGGCTGGGTGCAGGCTCTGGGACAGAGTTTGGGGGCCGGAGATGGGGTGCTGGGTGCTTGGGGGGGAGGGGACTGCCATCACATGTGGCTTCCTTCCTCCTCTGCTGCCCCTCACCATAGCCTCGGTGGGGAATGGGGCTGCCCCTTGCCCAGTGTTTGCAGGAGTGGTGGCTGGGGGGAAACCCAGTCAAACTCTGGTTTTACTCTTGATGGGTCACTTTAACCCATTACACACCCTTTCCTGCCTCTCTCACCCCGCTTTTCTACTGGGCTTGTTTGCTCTTTTCGGTGGAGCCAGATGAAAACCACAAACCTCAGAGAGAGCAACAGGCTGGAAGACTAGACTGAACCCACCACCCAGCCTAGTCCATCCCAGAGCCCAGAACTGAGGACAAATGACCCCCCGCCCCCAGGCCGCCTGTGTCCCCGCCGGGCCGCGCCCAGCACTTCCAGCGAGTCGGGATGGCGGCATGAGGCGGGGTTTCAACCGGACTCCCCCCGCTAAATTCACCCCTGTTTTGCAACCACTCTGCACCAAGAGCACCTTCCTTCCCTGCCCTAGAGCTGCTGGATGGCTAGAAAGCTGAGCTGGGCATTTGATTGATCTGGAATATTATCATGCCCCCCCTCAAAAAAACCTTAATATCCCCGCAGCTTTGGGGGAGGGGAATAGCCCCCCCCCCGAAAGCTGGTCTAATTTATTGTTGTAGGGCAAACGAAGGAGCCATAGTTTAATGGAAATATTCAGCCCCCACAGAGATCTTGCAGCAGGGAAAGCAGAGTTGATGGGAAGGGAACTGGTCTGGATAGGAGCCCCCCGTCCTCTTTCTTTGCAAAATAATTTGGAGAGGGGAATCAGATCATGCCGTGCCTCAGTTTCCCCTCTTCCCGGGAAGGGGGGGGAGAGCTAAGTCTCAGCCTGCCATGTTGCAGACCGTTCGCATTCTCCCCTCTTGATGTATTTGGTTTCCTCCTCCAAACCTCCCTCTCTCTCTCACCTGGAGTTCACAGCACTAAGTACCGGCTCGGGGCTTTTTTCCTGGGTTACATGATCCCGACTTTAGTTTTGAACCAGACACAGGCAGGCACCAACTCACCCTCAAACAGCAACACCACGAAAACCACAACACCAGCCCAATATTACAACCCTCCGGGGAATCACAGGGTCAGACACTCACGGCTGGAAGCCCCAGCAGCTGCTCAGGTGAGTGAGGTGCACGGCAGAGATTCCTGTCTCCCACCGGACCGGAAGCTCCCTCGGCGTCTCCTCCAGGTGAGTGCTGGGGGTGGGGGAGGGGAAGGAGGGCTGCAAAGCACATGTGCCTCCTCCCCCCTCCTGACCTGCAACACCCACGCGGCTGCCTCTGCCTCAGCCGGCCAGGGTCTCTCGTTGCCTAGCAACAACAGCTGCTGCTTCCGGGAGACGCTGCCGGCGCGGGGCCCTCTCAGGCGCGGGGCCCAATTTGGGGGAATCAGGCAAATCGGCCTAAAGCCGGCCCTGCTTGCAGCCCTTCTCTTCCGCCCTGACTGATGGGGGGAGTATTGAGCCTCCCTCCCTTAGGCCCTTCAGCATCCCTGGGGAACACCAACACCGCCCAAGTGACTTTGGGCCAGTAGGTCAACCAATAGGGCTGCCTCCCAGGCCAGGCTGCAGCCCAGCTTCAGGACTCAGAGGAAATGGAGCTCACATCCCTACCTACAGGACTCCAGGCATGGCCAGGCTTCTGGATCAAACGTCCCCTCTTGTGCTCAAGTCACAACAGCTAGCGGGCAAAAGACAGGCTTTCATGGCATTGGAGAGAGCAAGATAGAGCCTTGGAAGACCCAGCAGGGTTTGTGGCACAGGAATTGCCCTCAGATCCTACCGAGACTTCAGCTCAGATTGCAGGATTCAAAGTCCCAAGTGCTGCCCTTACACCATGGGGCCAATAGGGAACCCCCAGACCTCTGCTGAGCTCTGGTGTGGATGACCCTGTGCGGGCAGCCCTGCATTTGCTCACCAAGTTGGCCTGCAGCAGTTTGCTGCAGCTCCCAGAGGCCTTTCTTAATCCAGCCTGAGAGGCCAGTGGGCATGTGAGGAAGTTGCCCCTTCAGTCCCAGGCAGTACATGGCCCTTCCTAGTGAAAAGCCAAGTCCTGGGGAAAAAAGGCCAAATAACACCTTAGAGAGATGCCTTCTTCCACTTTGAGGGGAATGGTTCCTGCTTCATCTGACCAGGGATTTGAACCCTGGACCCTCAGATTAAAAGTCTGATGCTCTACCAACTGAGCTAGCCAGGCTCACATATAAAAGAAGCAAATTTCGTGCAGATGAGAAACTCGTCATGAAAATGAGGGCAGGAAACAATACAGAAAACCTGCTACTCTGGCTCTCTTAGCAGTCCTAGCCCCAGCCTGCTCCTCCATCCGGCGCCCTGAGGCCTTATTCTTTTTTTAGTTAAATATCAAATCCAGGAGAAAACACAGTTATACAAAGCAAAATGAAATCACAAACAGAAATGTCATTGGAAATACAGAAATAAAAAAGGAAAATGCAATCCCCATCACTTTATCGTGTCGGGGCCATTCCTGTATCGAGAGCACCCGCGAAGGTCCCTGTGTGCTTACAAGAAACCTGGAGGAACTCATACCACAGCCTGAACATGAAACTCAACTGCTCCCAGGGGCCGCAGTAAAACCCTTTCCCTGCTGTGACGTTGCACTCCATAGGATTTTATGAAAATATGCTAATGAGTGTGAATATAAAGTGACTGGACTATGCTTCATGCCAAAGGTCTCTTGTAAGGTATCATTACAAAGCTTATAATCTACGGTGTGTGTTCATCCTATTTGTATGAACCGATCATTCTTGGATCTGAAACTAGAAATATGAACTATAACTCTGAGGTCCTGTTGTAATGATGCAAAGTGTGGGCCATTAATAGTGGTTTGGATCTTGATGGCTCCCATTAACCAGGACAATTGACTGGAGATGGCTCTGTCCTGCACCATCTGTGAGTCAGGCCAGGAAGAATGAAGGCTTGGGGTCTCACAGGACATGTCACCATATCACCTGGTACAGGAATCCATCTTAAACCTGGGGCTCATCCTCAGGAGAGAGACAAAAGATTCCTGCCGTGTACCAAAGCTGTATAAGGGGGTGGAACTGAACAAACATGCTGCAGTCACGAGACATCCCCAGCTACCACCTGAGCTGGAACAAGGGCTATACCAGGTGAAAAGATTGGGCCCAGACAAGAAATAAGTCTAGTCTTTGCCTCTCAGTCTGTGCAGATGGGACCTTCCCCTCCAGTGCTGGCAGATTCTCCTCTCTCATCTACCCTTGTCCCAAGCAGCACAGCTGGTGGGAATCTTAAATGTACAGAGGCGACTTAGGAGCAGAAACCCCCCGCTCCACCTTCCATGCAATTGGCACTTGCCCCTCACTGAGCAGGAGTGAAATTCCTGCAGGGCCACATCCCCTTTGGGCATGAACAAAGCAGCAGGGTAAAATGAACCTGGAGATGCTGGGGATTGAACCCAGGACCTCATACATGCAAAGCATGTGCTCTATCACTGAGCTACATCCCCACATGGGCCATGCATGCTATAGGTTACACTCAGAGCCCTCCTGTTTCCAGAGCACCCAGTGGCCTAAGAGCAGCATGGGGGACACATTCCCTGATCTGAGGCCAAACTTGCTGTCCTGGAGGTTGCTGGTTCTTAGGGGTCACTTTGCAGCAGGGACAGATTCGATGTGTGGGGCAGAGAGAGTGGGTGCCCTGGACTCAGGGTGCAGAGATACACTCAGCCCTATCCCCAGCATTGGGTGGGGGGTGCTGCCACCTCCTGCTGGAAGGTAATGGGAGGGGAGGGGCGCTGTGAGTCACTCAACACCTGACCCTGTTGGCAGCAGTGGTGTGGGAAGCTCCAGGTGTTTCTAGGATCTGCTATTTCCACCTGCCTGTGAAGTCCAGCTTTCCCCAGCACATTCACTGTGGTGCAATTGGGTCACTGTTTCCATGGCTTAGCAGCAAAGAATCTCTCCCAGTTTCCCTTCTATCGGCAGCAGGATTAGCCTGTGTTGGTGGTTAATGAGGTGGATCTAGTTGTAGATTGTTATTCATTCCCCACCTTGATAATTCACACAGTCCCTTTCCCATGCAGATTCCCCGCACCTCAGTGATCCTGGTAGCAGGGGTTGGGGCCTGAGATTTTCAGGGTCCTTTTTCCCCTCCACCTGCAGTGAACTCAGCTTTTCCCCCATCCCAGACAATCCATGAAATAACAACAGGGGCATAAAGAAAGAGGGGAGGGAACATCTCAGGGCCAGGGCTGGATGTGCCCAGGGCCCCCTGCTTGTCCATTGTTTCCATGGAATTTGGCCCCCTGCTTTGCACAAGGGACAGAGAAAGATCTTGCTGTTCCTGTGTCTGTGCAAGGAAAATTGTGCTTCCCTAGGAAAGAGAGGCAGGAAATGGCCCCATGGTGGGACATTATCCTCAGGATTAAGACCTAAGGACTCAGGCTGAGAACTGATAGAACTGCACTCATCTGGGATTTAATAAATTGTCTTTCATGGAGCAGGGCCAGTTCCAGTGTTTTTGGCACCCCAAGCGGAAAAAAAAAACCCGCTGCCACTTTTGGTGGCAAGTCCTTCCATCTGAGAGGGACTGAGAGGGCTTAATTGCCGCTGAAGCCTCCCCTTTCCATTGACCACCCCAGGGACCTGCTTGCTGTGCTGCCATGGAGACACTGGGAAGATGGGGGGAATCAGGAAAATAGCATGGATTTATTTACATTGCAAGTGAAGAAAAATCAAAGCTTTCTTTGGTTTAAAGTCACTTTTCCCTGACTGGGAATTGAACCCAGGCCTTGGGAGTGAGAGTGCCAAATCCTAACCGCTAGACCATCAGGGAAGAGAGGGTGTTGTTTTTCTTCTCACTTATGCTACACTTTCTTAGGCTACTTTCTAGCCACTTCCTGAAATTACTCCATTATCTACTCCCTGAGGGCCTAGGAGCAGAGTGCAGGAACCCCTGTGCTCAGGGTCACAACCTGAGCCCAACCCAAGCCACTGAAACAAACTCAAATGATGCTTCAGCTTCCTCCAGCAGGATCACAGAGCAACACAAAGAAAACCCATGAGGAACAATCCTTCTCTGTCTTCATTTACCCCATCACAGCCCTCTCAGCAGCCCGCTCTTGTGGGAAGGACAGTGAGCTGATAGGAGCTCTGGCACAGAGACCAAGGGAGGGGTGTTGCTCCCCCTGGGTGTGAGCTGATCACATTCTGACTCCGTGTAACGGGGCTCTGAGCTTTGCCATCTTGTGAGTTCTGTGTCCTCAACAAGCAACCACAGCACTGACCCCTTTCCTTGTCTTCCTCAGATTCCCCGGCCCTTCCCCACAAATGGTTCTATCAGGCGCTGGAGGGATCTAAGGACCTGCAGGTTTCCCTCACCCTCTCCTGAAGCAAACAGTGATTCCCTTCTCTGACACTCCTGGGCCTGGGCTTCTTTTGAGTTTTTCCCCAGGGGACCTGATTCCCTGTGAAAATGTGTGTGGCATGTGGGGAACTCAGACTCAGACTCTCCCCCACTAGATGAGTCCAACAGCACCTCCCACTGGTGGAGGAATCCTAAATTCCACCCTCCCACCCTGGTTACTCTGACCAGCTGATGGCGACAGCATGCTAAATCAACCCCAGCTCTCTGGTCTAGAAAGCAGCATCTAACCAGCCTTGTGACAGCTCTGGTTTGCTCGCTGGAGCCATAACGAACCAGGAAAGAAGGCAAATGTCAGACAGGGAACCTCAGCTCCACAAATAAACACCCTCAGGCTCCTTCTACACTGCGACTGGGCAGTTGACTGACTTCAAATCCAGCTAACCCAGTTGGTAGAGTGTGAGACTCTTAATCCTGCCATCATGAGTTTAAGCCCCATATTGGGCAGCAGCAACAGGCCTTAGGTGTCACTCTTCTGCTTATAGTCACAGCCCAGAATGAAAGTTCCACACCCCAGGATAAGCTTTGCAGCAAGACAAGATAAGCACATTAGCCAATGGTTAACAGGTTACATAATGTCTTCGCCCATGGTCTTAAATTAGCAAGTTAACATTTAATGAATACTTTGATACAATGTTAGTTGTATAAAATATCTATGTTGAATTCTGATTTGGGGTCCATTGGAATGGAGCAACTCCTTTGATTGTCCAACAGGTAGATTCCTAGGGGTTAAAGCAAAGAAACAGTGAAAGTATATGGCAATAAAGATTGTTTTCTGTGTGTCTAAAGGCAGGCATTGGTCCCTGGGAAGGGAGGTGGAAGGATGCCATAACTTATACTGACATGTGACAACTTCTCATAAACTCAAGGTTGCATCTGTGGGAAGAACGTCTCCCTACAGAAGAGACTAACACAATAGGAACAGGGATTCTTTGTTCAATCTGCAACTCTGAATAAGACACAGTTATTTAGTTCTTAGCTCCAACACCTGGCAATTTGCTGACCAGGCCTATCTTAGCAAGCAAGGCTTTCTGTTTACCCAGCTTTTTCTTAGCTGATCACGATTTGCTAGGCCTCTGGTCCCTTGACTTTGCTACCCCTGGGTGTGAGCTGATCACGTTCTGATTCCATGTAACGGGGCTCTGAGCCAATGGTTAACAGGTTATATAATGTCTCCGCCCATGGTCTTATATATTTTATACTAATAACATTTTATCAAAGTATTCATTAAATGTTCTTCCCTGGACTTTGGGTCTGGAAAAGAGCTGGCACAATCCATAGACCAGGTTGTTATACAAAATGCACATAGATTTTAACTCTTCACATACAGTAATGGCAAAGTTCTTGGTTTAGGCTTGTAGCAGTGATGGAATAAATTGCAGGTTCAAATACAGTCTCTAGAGTCCATCCACTGCTGGGATGGGACATTGAGTCTTTTGTACAGAGCTTCAGTTTGTAGCAAAGTCACTCCGGAGGTATGAAGCAGGATTGGAGATGAGGCATCAGCCTTTTATAGTCTCTTGCCATGTGGTCTTTGCTTTCTTTGTCTCAAGGACACTCTATCCAGCATGTGGCATAGAAAAACCTGAGTTCTGTCCATAGGCAGGTCCCTGCATACCTTGCTGAGTCATAAGGTGTATCTGCCTTCTCTCAATGGGTCAGTTGTATAGCTGATGGTCCTTAATTGGGTGATCCACAGGGAGTAGCTCAAACCTCCAAAGTGCCTGGCCAGGGGCAGGACATTAGCCCAGCAAGGGAGGGGTGTGGCAGTGACATCACAAAGGCCTTTTGCAGGACCTCAGACTATTGGTCAAAGGTGGTGGAGAGGTGGTGACCTCACAGAGAGATGCTGACATCAGCCAGGCAGGACAGGGGCGAGGGGCCAGGGAAACCTCAGAGACCCCTGTGGCTTTGCTTCAGCAAGTCTCCTTCTCCAGGTCTCTCTTTGAGGACTGAGGGAGTATTCGGGTTCACGGATGTGAGCTCCAGGAGCCTCTTTTGAGTTTTCCCCTTCCCTTTTAGTGATTTTACTAGAAAACAGCCATCCCAACCACACATCCTCTCCCCCTCGTGCTGGATCATCTGCTTTGCCCCCCACCTCCTCTTGGGGTGTGCTGTGCGGCGTGGCTGGGGATTGTGCAATGGCCCAGCACCAGGCAACGCAGAACGGACACCACAGGCCCTGCCCTGCCCCACCGCACTGGAGCTGCCTTCCAGGTGCATTGGAGCCCAGTGCCCTGAACCTGTGCCCTCCTGCCCCACAAGGGGTGAGCTGCAGCCCCACCATGCTCTGCAGAGGGGAGAAGGGTCAAGCCAACCAGCCCATTTAGGATGGGGGTATCAATACCCTTTTTTCTGCACAGCCACTGACCATCAGCAGGATTCCTCCTCCCTCCTGTGCCTCAGTGCAATTAAATCTCCACACCTAGACAGCTTGTCCATCCGCTGCACCTCAATCCCCCATGCCTGAGCCTCCCTGCCAAAGCCCTGCACCTGGCTCCATAGAATTAAGTCTCACATCTCGCTGGGAACTCGACTTCTGTGCCCAGAGAGTCTCAACCCCCCTCAGTAGATGACCTGAGTCTGAGAAACACAGTGTCCGTCTTCTCTAAAGAAGTACTTGGAGATATTTTTTTCTTGTGGGAGCACGTGGCCTAATGGATAAGGTGTCTGACTTCGGATCAGGCGATTGAGGATTCAAGTCCCTTCGTGGTTGTGTTGGGAATAGGGAACAGGGACACAGACAAGGCTCTGCGGTGTCAGAGCTGGGAAGTGGGACGAGGGGTGAACACTCTGCAGTGTCAGAGCTCATAGACTCATAGACTTTAAGGTCAGAAGGGACCATTATGATCATCTAGTCTCACCTCCTACACAACGCAGGCCACAGACTCTCACCCACCCACTCCTGTAACAAACCCCTGGCCTATGTCTGAGCTATCAAGTCCTCAACTCGTTGTTTAAAGACTTCAAGGTGCAGAGAATCCTCCAGCAAGTGACCCATGCCCCATGCTGCAGAGGAAGGTGAAACCCCCCCAGGGTCTCTGCCAACCTGCCCTGGAGGAAAATTCCTTCCCGACCCCAAATATGGCCATCAGCTAAACCCTGAGCGTGTGGGCAGGACTCACCAGCCAGCACCCAGGAAAGAATTGTCTGTAGGGATGTGGGGTAAACACAGTCTGCGGTGTCAGAGCTGGGAAGAGAACAACGTGGAACAGACTCTGTGGGTGTATAGAGATAAGCCCGACTGGTGTGAAGGGCTTTGAAATCTGCTTGCTTGGAAACTAACCCCAGTAAACATCCCTTTGTCTGCGCTTCCGACTTCTGGTCTTTTGCTGCTTGCTTTCTGCGACAAGAGCCAGGGAAGTGGGCAGGGGAAGGGAAAGCCCTCTAACAATGGCTCCTTGCTCCTCTCCCTCCAGGCTCAGGGGTGGGCAGGATTCCAGGCTCTGGTTGAGGGATCCTGGCACAGGGGCTGGTGGGGGAGAAAGGATGGTAGATTCTCATCTGCACTCTGGAGAGAAGGTAATAAGTGACAGGGGCATTTTTGACTCCTCCCCTGCCTCAGGGTCCCCAGGGCTGGAATTCTACGTTCCACAGGGCCAAATAAGGGGGTGAAGCCATTTGGTTAATGAAAACCAGTGCTCTAGGTGAGGTTTGAACTCACAACCTCAGCATAGCTCCTCTCAGCACTGCCCTATAAGTACTGCACACTAACCAATTGTGCCACTGGAGCACCTGTTAGTTGTGATTCTCCAAAACCCCTTGGTTGATACAGGCAAGGAGTGACCCCAAAACATTCTCAGTCAAGCTGAGAGCAGATAGCGACAAGTGTTGGTACTTGGTGGGGTGGATCCTTCTTAACGGTTCCAGGCACCATTTGACCCTTTTGTTCTTCCCTGTGTAATAACAGAGCTGGTTAAGACTCAATGGAGAGTCTTGCTGCAGCCCAACAGAGCTGAAATCACTGATAACCAGCTCTAAGCATTAGTCCTGCTTTGGGACAGTGTCTCTCATGCAACAAACTGCCCAGTCTGCGCTAGCAGTGAGGCTCCCTCACTAACAGCTGAAATCAGGGAGAGCTGTGGGACGTGCAGGGCCCCAGGGGTGCTTGAACAGGGGGGAACAACACCCCAGCCTTGCCACTTTGTAATGACCGTAAGGGCGAGTGAGGGTGGGGAGGGGACGGAGAGCAGTGAGCGGGAGGAGGAGTCTGGGGGGAAGAGGCAGCGCAGGAGCGGATCCTTGGGGAGAAGAGGTGGGGCAGGGGCTTGGCCTTGAGTGGAAGGGGTGGGACTACTGTTCGGGCTCTGGTGGCCGCTCCTTTTAGGGAGCCTGTTCCGCTCCTGGTAGGACCACAAGACATCCCAGAGCAGAGAGGGTGGCCAGCAGAGCGGTGACAGGGGGGAACAGCAAGTGGCCAGCAATGTGGCCAGACAGTGGAGGGAGAAAGGGGCTTTCCCCCCAGGAGGTGAGAGGTGAACTCTGGGTTTCACTGACCCAGGACAGCAGCTGTGGGTGAGGTGCAGTGAAGGGAGGGACACATCCAAAGAGCTTTTGGTGTCTGGATTTAGGAGCCCGAGGCAAAAGGCCACTGTCCAGCGCACTGTGGGTGGGTGTTTTGCTCATAGTGTTGTGTTATGAATCCTGATTGTGGTGTTTTCCCAAGTTAATACAAGGTGATTTTCCTCCTTTTTCTTAAAGTTTCTTTTCTACACTCAGTGGTTGTGAGTGGGGAAAATATCACCTCTTAGAGGCACCCAGTGGCCAGGGTTAGTTTCCCCAGGTTACTGGGTGGGGGGCTTAGGCACATTGTGTGTTATATTGTTGAAGGGGAGCCCCAAGCAGCCAAACAGGGAATTGTAACTTCAACCTTCAGAGTATGAGCCAGAGGTGCTGCCAGCTGAGCTAGCCAGGCTGCCTAAACGTATTAACCCCTTTTACCACAAGAGCAAAGACCGGGTACTTCTGTGCTTCTCAGCAGCTGGGAAAAAGCCTCTTGGGGGAAATATCTCCTGCCCCACTGCCAAAAGGAGCCCTCTGAGTGGGAACGGTCAGAGGCCCCACCTACTTTCCAACCACCTTGTGATGCTGGCCGCAGAACGAATGCTGGTCTGTGAGTGGCCTTCAGTGGGGGTTTGTCATGCCAGGGAGCAGGCTGGCCGGGTGTCTCTGTGGCTGTCTGCTGGCCACGCATAGGCATGGTTCTCCCCTCCTCTGGCCCTGCCCTTGGTTGCTCTGTGGCTTTTAAGCCTTCCCTTGGAGCTGTCAGCACCAGCTGCCTCTGCTCCAGGTGCCCAGAGGAGGAGAGGTGTGTTAAGCTCTAGCCTGGGACTCTTCCTCCCTCCTGACTGTGAAGCCTGGCCCTGGCTGTCCTTCCTTTAAATGCCATGTGGGCAAGAGGAAAAGTGTGGCAGCTGCAGGGACCAAAGGTGGAGCAGTGAGAAACAACCATATGGTCAACCCGCAGGACTCTCTAGCCAGACTGTTAAGTTCTAGGACCCCAACCTATAGCCGCCAGCCCATTGAAACAGCCAGACCAAAGACCTGTCTCCAGTGGGCATCAGTCACCCAGCAGGAGGGAAAAAAACTCACTTTAGTTCATCCTGAGAGAAGGCAGCCAAACACATTGAGCTCCAGGGCTTTGCAGCAAACTAACATATCTCCAGGAGGTCCTACTGAGATTTGAACTCAGATTCCAGGATTCAAAGGCCTGAGTGCTGCCCATTACACCATGGGACCTGCTCCTGTTCTAGTGAGGTGGGTTACCTCTTTTATAGGGCACAAGCGCCGGAAATCCTTCCTCCTATGCCCAAATTTCATTCCTCACCCACAAAACATTAGGGTACGCTTACTTCATAGGCTAGTATGTTTGTGTGTGTTGATGACATGTACATATGCACATAAGTTCCCCTGTGGTGTACCTGTTAAGTCTGTGGGTACAACACTGAAAAAAAACCCTATGTCATTCTCCATTGTCGATTGGTCTAGGTAAAGGTCTTAGACAGGCGTGGGTACTTCTCTATTTAAGTAACAAGATAAAGGTCAAGTTTCCTTCCTGAGTAAAAGGTCACACTATAGAGATGCTCACTTTGCCTTAGCTTAACATACAGGATAGGGCCTGTAGGTCCTCGTAAGTCATGTGCCCCAGCCCCCTAATCATTTTTATTGCCCTCTGCTGGACTCTCTCCAGTTTGTCCACATCCCTTCTCATGTGGGTCCCAACCCCAAAAGTACTCACATTTCACCCCAATGGCCCCCAAATGCCAGCTTTTAATATGGAAATAGGGTGCTGCCATGATCAAGTCACTCCCGAGCTCTTCAGTGGAGCCTGCTGGTGGAGAACAAGGTGAAAATTAGCCAGGACATCGCTCAGTCAATTCCCTCTGCTCCCAGCAGGTGGTATCAGAAAGTTCCATGATGGCTCAGTTCCCTTTCTCTCATCAGCTTCAGGCCCCAGGGTTACAAATGCACAAACCAGTTGGGAGTCTCCCCTAGGCTCAGGGTGTGGGGCTGCTCTGAGGGGATGGACTTGCACACTTGGGATATTAGTGCAAACATACAATTTCAATTTCTCTTAGAGAAATTTGAGGGCAATCTATATTTAGTAAAAATCTTATTTAGTGAAAGGAAAGCTACAGTGACAGCCTGGCTACTGGGATGCAAAACACTTTCCTCCTGGGAGAAACAAGAAGTTAGAATTAGAAATTTACATTGTTTCTTCCAATGTTGGCACAGGTTTAATTTTGCTTCTGTGTAGGTTTATTTCAAGCTGTGACTATTTTGGTTTATTGGGTTGTTTTAGTTGGAATGGAACTTTATAATTAACATTTGCTGGATTCGAATAGCTGACCTGCAACACCAGTTTTGACATAGTTCTGCATATTTTATACAGATTTGGCCAGTATTCAAGGATTCGATTCCTTTATATGAGGTTTTAGTGGTCAGGCTTATTTATTTTATGTTATTTTTATCATCCGGCTGTAGCACACCTTTTTGGATAAAATGTTGGAATTATTAATTTATGGCATTTGTTAGTTTTTATTTTTAAAAACAAAGTTTTTCTTAATTTTTGGGTTTTAAATTAAGCATTGGTTTTGGTTTCAATTTTTTATTTAGGTTTTGGTTATTGATGGGATCTTTAAGAACTTTGGATTTAATACTATAATTAAGACAGATTTAAATTATTTAAAGTAAACCCTGTTTGCTATTTTATTTTAATAAAGGTTGTATTGCTCTAAACGCTGGCCAGGGGGTGAGGCGATGAGCCTGGCCTTTATGTGAGAAGGAGCAGAGGCATGGGAGGCATGGCCCCCGTGAAGGGTGGGGCCAGGTGATGGGGGGCACAGCCCCCCAATTTTTTTTGTGTAGCCCATCTCAGTCCCTCACCAAATGAGAAGAGTCTGATGCCACCCCTGCTGGTCACTGGGTGTCACTGCTGCTCCATGGGAAACATGCTCTGTGCATTACCCAGATTGGTGGGAAACACACTCTGTGCATTACCGTGACTGGTCCGTGGGGTGTCACTGCTCCTAGAAGGCAGACACACGCTGTGCATTACGCCACCTGGCCACTGGGTGTCACTGCTGTATCAAGGGAAACACCTTCTGTGCATTACCCTGATTGGCCACTGGGTGTCACTGCTGCGCCAAGGGAGACATAAGAGCGGCCAGACTGGGTCAGACGCAAAGTCCATCTAGCCCAGTATCCTCCTGTCTTCTGACAGCGGCCAGTGCCAGGGGCCCCAGAGGGAATGAACAGAGCAGGGAATCATCAAGTGATCCATCCCCTGCTGCCCATTCCCAGCTTCTGGCAAACAGAGGCTACAGGCACCATCCCTGCCCACCCTGGCTAATAGCCACTGATGGACCTGTCCTCTGTTCATTTATCTAGTTCTTTTTTGAACCCTGTTATAGTCTTGGCCTTCACAACAGCCTCTGGCAAGGAGTTCCACAGGTTGACTATGCAACTGCCCTGAGTTTACCCCCCACCCCGGGTTATATATGGAAAAGAGGATGAGGATGAGGACAGCCACGATGTGTCTGTCACTGGCTGGTGCCTCAGTTTCCTCTAGGCAGCAGTGCTGCAGGCTCCTTTGGTCAGTTCCCATACAGCTGTGTTGGGGGAAGGGGGAGTAGAGGCTCATGCCCCCCAGCCCCACACCCATCCAGCAGCAGCTGGGGAATCCAGGCCAAATTTAACCCTGGTAGCTGGGCTGGGATTAGCCTGGGCCGGGGTAGGGCTGGGGAGGAATTGCGGGGGAGACAGATGCACCCACTGTGAGGGAAGATCCTCCCATTCCCTGCCAACTCCCCTCACTCCTTGCAGCACGGCGCCCCCAGCACTTCTTTCTCTGTCGTGGGGGTGTCTGCTGCCTGCTTCTCCCTTAGCATCGTCTCTCCCCACCCTGGAGCACTGACATCACCCGTCCTATGCAAACAGGCAGGCCCTGGTGTGCCCCGTGGCGCTGCCCTGCAATTGGGGGGGGCAGCTGTTGGATGGAATATGGGGGTGGGCAAGGCTGGGGACCAGGACTCCTGGGTTCTCCACCCAACTCTGGGAGGAGAGCGGAGGGGGGTTAGTGGGTAGAGTGAGGGAGGGACAGAGCTGGGATCCAGGGCTCCTGGTTTTCTCCACCTCCTGCAGCTGCCTCGGTCCTTTCAGTGCATTTCCTGTTCCAAATTCATTTGCTGACTTGTGCAACCCACCCCAGAGGTGGCTGCATCTCAGTGTTGGGTGAGGCACCCTTGGCTGCATCACCTCCTAACTGCGTCTCTCTCTCCCTGTAGGTGACCCTGCAGCACTCGGCAAACATCCGCAAGATCGTGGGGGGGCGCTTTGAGCATTGGGCAGGCAGGGGCCAGGAGCCCAGCCCCCCCCCCATGGGACCCAGCACCCCCCCTACTTTTTACAGGGATTAAAGAGGGGCAAAGGGGGGCAAATCAGAGGAGGGAGGTGGCCAGGGTCTGAGCACGGGGTGGAAATTGACTGGTGGGGGGGTCAAGCAGCTGGAGGCAGAGTTAGGAGAGGGGCTGAAGTGCAAAGTCAGGGAGGGGGGAAGGAGCCGGGTTAAGCCCAGGGGGAGGCGCTGCCAGAGGGTTAAACCCCGGCACAGGCAGGGCAGAGGGGTAACAGTTACCCCGGGGGGCTGAGAGTCCAGTGTTTGCAAAAACAGGGTGCGGGGAGCAGAGGGGCTTTTCTATTTCCCCTCCCACAGGCAGCACCTCTCAGCATGGGCTTCCCAGGGCTGGGCTCTTAAAGGCACAGGCATCCCACTGCCTAGACACTGCAGCTCCTCTCTGATGTAACCTACTGAGGTGCTGCAGTAGGAGACTCAATTCAGTGAAACCGGCATTTCCTATACGCCCCCCAGCCAGGGGGCTGTGCACCCCCTCCCCCGAATTTCCCCAACACCCCCAGTGGTCAGGTAGTTACATGCAGCGCTGCCAATGTTGTCACTGGCTGCAAATCTGAATGGAAATTGAAACGTTAACACACACTTTAAAAGCAGATCCAACGTATGAAAAATACTTGTACCTGAGAAAGTTTAATAGGTTTGAAAAGTCTGGACAAAGCCGGGTTTCCTCACCCAGCTGTTGTGTTTGCTGACAATGTCGGTGCATTGGCTTCGGCAACGTTGGCCAACCTCAGAATTTCAGATGATGATTTGGAAGCAAGGTGTGGATGACTCTCCCCTGACAGCTAGTGATGAGCCAGGGTTGGGGGAGGCTTTGGGACCAGACTGTATTTACATGAACTCACCTACTCTGCCGAGGTGTCCAGCAGACAGAGCTGGGCCGCCTCTGCTCTAGGTGCCCAGAGGAGGAGGGAAGGTGTGTGGGGCTCCAGCCTGGGGCTCTTCCTCCCTCCTGCCAAGCCCTGACTATCAATCCCCGCCCTGGCCCTTCTTTCTTCAAGCGCCATGTGGGCCAGAGGAAAAGTGTGGCAGGAAGCACCAGGGCCAAACTTGTGGGCACCAGGTGAAGCAGCAAGAATCCCAACCACCAGGGTAGCAAGTTCTAGAGCCCCAACCCATTGTGGCCACCCCAGCCAAAACCCTAGCTCTAGGAGGTGTGAGTCACCCAGCAGGAGGGGGAAGATTGGCTCTTGCACAGCTGGAGACAGGGAAGTTGAGCACTGGGAGCTCCAGGGCTTTACCACAAACCAGCACAAGGTCCCACTGAGATTTGAACTCAGCTTGCAGAGTCCTGAGTGCTGCCCATTACCCTATGGGACAAGCTTATGCTGCCTTCTCTGCACATCGGTGACCCTCATGGGGCTGGCTTGTGTAAGGGGGCTCTTCTGTAGTTCAGATGACTTCACGCCTGGGCATTATGATTCTTTACCAGTTTATCTGGCATTGGGGCAATTTTGTGCTCACAGCTGAGATGGCCGAGTGGTTAAGGTGTTGGAGTTGAAATCCAATAGGGTTCCCCTGCGCAGGTTTGAATCCTGTTCACAGCGAGGCCTGTGTTTTAGCCGGTCTCTCACCCTGGCAATACCTCTGCACAACCCCCTGAGACACTCTCAATTCTCTCCAAACCCAAGTAAATCCTGTTCTGCTCCTTTCATAGAGATCCCTGGGACACCACCTCACACTGTGTCCCTGAGGGGTCAGGCAAACTCTCAGCACCTGAAGCCTCTGCCACTCACCTGGTGCCCCATAGATCAGCCATAGCCCTGGTTCTGCTCCTCTCTCCAGAGTGTGAAAAGACTCGAGTCAGCGACTCCATGGGAGCTATGGGGCTGCAGAACCAACAGAGGAAAAATAGGTGCTCAGCGCCCACTGGCAGCCAGCTCCACCCCCACACTACAGGCCTTGCTGACAAGCTCCTCCTCTTCCCCTTCAGGGCATCCCACCTGCCAGTGATCAGCTGTTCAGTGGGGTGCAGGAGGCACTGGGTGGAGAGGGGGAGGAGCAGGGATGGGAAGAGGTGAGGGAGGGAGAAGAATGGGGACAGGAAGGTGCAGGGCAGGAAGAGATGGGACAGGGGTGGGGGTTTGGGGGAAGGGGTGGAGTGGGGGCGGGGCCTGGGCAGGAAAGGGGGGATTTGTCCCAGACCACAGACCCCTCTAGGGCCGGCCCTGAAGGGAAGCACCGACTATCACAGTGACAATAGAAGTGACCAGCATTGCGGGGGAGGCTGAGGGAGATCCGCACTCACCAGGTCTCTTCTCTCCCCCACGGTGAGCCAGACACTGCTCTCTCCTGGCTCTCACTCTAGCAGCTGGACGCCAAGGAGCCATTTCCCCACAGGAAGTGCATCGAGTGCCCCTGTGGTGCTGGGGAGCTGGCGCTGCTGCTGCCTGTGGGGCTGGCAGGGGGGCTGATGTCTGCACAGACTCTCAGCTGCCAGGCCGGAGGGGGCACTTGGGACCTTACCAGACTGGCTCAGTGAAGACGGGGGGTTGACAGAGCAATACAGACGCTCTCCAGAGCACGGAGCAGCAGCCGCCCATGCAGCCAGGCAATGAGCATTTCCCACAGCCTGGAGCCGAGGGGGAGGCGGCAGCTGCTGTTCCAGCTCCTCTGGGCCAGGCCCTGTCAGCCAACAGCCACTTCTTACTCCCCACAGCTAAGGGCGCCGGGTTCCTCTGGTGGGGGTGTGGAGCAGCTGTTCGTTTTCCTGTTTGCACTCCTCTGCGGTGTGAAAATCGGGGAGGGGAGGCAGAAGCCCCACTTCCCTCCCTAAATGATGCCCAGTGGGGGAAGCCAGGACAACGGGGGGGGGGGGGGGCGGCAAGTGGTGGCCAGACTCTCACCGCCAGGGTCTCGTCTAGCTCAGGGTCCAGCTCAACCTCCTCCCCGCACCACTGGCCCCCAGTCCCCTTCCACCACCAGGTCAACCCGGGCACTAGGGCAGGAACGGGGTGAGGCAGCAAGTCAAGCTGAGCAAGGCAGGAAAAAGCGAGTCTTGTCTTCATGGGCCACTCACAATGATGTCCTTTTTTATGCCACAGCTGACATAAACCTCCTAGCCAGAGAAGCATCAAACTACAATAGCATTATACAGCTGACAAAGTAGCTCAGTTGGGAGAGTGTTAGACTGAAGATCTAAAGGTCCCTGGTTCAATCCCAGGCTTTGGCAGGCCCTTTCATCCCTCTTTGTGCAGGGGTGGCTTGTCCTCTAGGAGCACAGCTCTGTGGCACTGGTTACTGCTTGTTTTCTGGGAGGGCAGCAGCACCTTTACCTGAGGCAAATACCTCATTTTGAGATCGTCAGCAGGACAACAGAGCTTGGGCTTCTGCCCCGAGCTGGCCAACCTGCAGGGCCAGGAATAGGTTTTTTGATGCCCCAAGCAAAAAAATTTTTTGGCTCCCACAGCAGCCCTGGGCTCTCACCCCCCCTGCACTAGTACCCCACCCCCTGCCGCCCCAGCCCTGGGCTCCCCCCTACCCCAAGCCCTACTGCCCCGGCCCTGGGCATCCCCACCACCAGTGCTGAATGCCCGCTCCCCCCTCGCCTCCAGCTGGTCAGGCACTGGCAGGGTCGGGGTAAGCAGCGGGGCTCCCGGGCCAGGCCTCAGCCCAGAGTCCCTCCAGCCAGGGGTCCCACCTCCAGGACTGGCCGGGACCCGGGAGGGCAGAGCCGGGGGACCGGCCCGGCCAGAGGCTGAGGAGCTGTGGGCAGGGTAGCCCGAGAGGGAGCAGAGCCCCGGAGAGCGGGACGTGGGCCCCGCATGGCAACACCCCACCCTCTATGACCCTGCTGCTGCTGCTGCTTCTGGCCGCCCTGCCGCAGTCCCTGCGGGGCTCGAGCCGCTTCGCCCAGCCCCGCACCTGCAGGCAGTGCCGTGTGCCCCGCGGGGCGGCCCCCAGCCAAAGTGTCCCCTAATCGGAGCCTGCCCAGCCCCGCCACAAGGTGTGGGTGCTGCTCCCCCATGGTGCGAACTGCAGCAGCCCCAGGGCACAACGTGCTGCTGCTGCCATGGCCAGGTCTAGGCGTTTCCCACCCGAAACAAAACAAAACAAAAAGACGGCCAGAATGCCGCCCCTGAAAATGTGCCGCCCCAAGCATGTGCTTGGTTTGCTGGTGCCTAGAGCCGGCCCTGCCTGCCCACCTGACCTTTAACAATGGGGGATGGGAGCTGTCTTTCCCACATGACTTATTTGGTGACCCAATATGGCGGGAACAGAGTGAGGCAGGACGGCCCTTGGAGATGGTGCCAGAGGGGGCAGGGACTGGGGATGAAAGCTCCTCTGCAAAGCTGAGTGACGACAGTACTGGGGAAGGGGCATCTGTAAAGGTGTCCACGCAGGGCTGCCCAGAGGATTCAGGAGGCCTGGAGCAAAGCAGGGGAGCTGTGGCGCTTGTACTCACCCGGTGGTGGTCACTCCGCGTCTTCGGCAGCACTGAAGGGCCCCCCGCCGCCGAAATGCCACCGAATACCTGGATCACTGCTGGGCCAGGGCTCGTGGGGCCCAGGGTCTGGGGCAAATTGCCCCACTTGCCACCCCCCTCTGGGCGGCCCTGTGTCCACATGGAAGGTGGCAGGGATTTGGGGGCCCAGGAGGAGGCACTTGATGTTCAGTGCCTTGGAGCAGCTGGACTTGGACATGGTTGGTGTTCAGGAAATGCACATAAATGACTCTAGGGTAGCTTGATGGGCAGAGGGTGATTGGAGGAAGGGCCCATCTCTCTGGTCCTCCAGGCCAGGGAAGAACAATGGGGTTGGAGTCTTGTTCTTCACATTCATGGTGCGAGTACAGAAGGTGGTGAAGCTCCGACCAGGGAGGGCATTACTGGTGGGCTTTGAGCTCCATGGCACTGGTTACGGCTATATTAGTGTGTATGGTCCCCAGTTAAGGTATGAAAGGAAAGATCAATGGAAGGAACTGGCTCCCTTCCTCTGGACCGCATGGTGTTTGGTGTCAGGGTGGGATTTCAATTGTTGCAGCCGACCTGAGGACCACTGGTACTGTTTTCCCAACTATCAGAGGAAACTCTTCTATGATGAGCACTACCTGGCGCAGGTCTGTAGTGATGTTGGCTTAGAGAACATGTGTCTCCGTAGTGGAACCAGTGGAGGGCGGGTGGTAGCCTCCTATTCCTCTGACCCGAGCTCACACCAGCCGCAGAGGGGGTACACCTTTCTGCAGGGACAGGCCAGGAGTCGCACTGACCGGATTTCCGTGAAGGAGAGCACGTCGACAGCCCAGTGCAGGGTGGAGCCAATGGACTGTTCGGATCACTCAGCTCTCACCGTGTGCTCAATGTGGGCAATTCCCTGACCCATGGCAGAGGATATTGGAAGCTGAACATCCAGAGCTTGCAAGATAAAGGAGCAGGACGGCGAGGCCTGGCGGTGTTGGCAGAACGGGAAAGCATCAGAGGGTCCTATGGCAACCAGGGAGATTGGTGGGAGTCGGTGAGGGAGGAGTTGGCGGCTTTGTTCCAGCGGTCGGGCAAACACCGCAACATTAATGGTGTCAAGTCCTGCAGCGTCGCCTGTGGGATTTCCACAAGAGCATCCAGGCAGGGGAGCCAGTCAGCGTGTGACTGTACGACCGGATCAAGTGACAGCTGGCCGAGTTCCAGGAGATGAGGCTCCAGCTGGCCGATATGAGCGGGAGCACCGAGTGAAGGGAGGGGGTGGCCTCCCCTGACATTTTTGCAGCCTGCAGGGAACAAAGAAAAAGTAGGGGATGGGGACTCAGGGCAGGACCCACAGACGCGGTAGATCAGGATTATAGTTGATGGAGGAGGAAAGAGAGTCCTGCGAGAGGAAGCCACTGGTGGGAAGAACATGAGGCTTTTAACTGGGGGGTCCAGTGTTTGAGCCCCAGTTTTAGCAGCTGGCTTTTAAGCTGCTGTGCAGGCCAGTCACCAAACACATCCTGGATGTGTCCAGAGCCACACAGATGCTGTAGCAATTTCCTGGGAAGGCCCCTCTCTCCTGCTGAGTCCTTAGGAAGCAGGATAGAAGCTCACATCTGCAGGAGCGGGCCCAGAAAGCGCAGTCTCTGTTTGGCAGGAAGCGCTGTGGGGCCAGGTGCTGAGAAAGCCGAGGGGAGAAGAGAGCGGGAGCAGCTGCAGAGTAGCTGTGAGTGCAGAGTGCAAACCTGCCAGCTGAGGGTCACAGGTGTCTAGAGACTGTGACACTATCTGGTTCCCTGGCGTAAAGTTCAGCTGTCAGGACACTGACTAGTGCGAGCTGAGCTCAGATCTCAGGGGGACTCTGGAACCTGCTGCTTCATACCTAAGCATAGGTGGAGTTTCAAGGCTTTGTCTTTCTCTTTCAAATGACACAGGAGCCGGTGTTTTGCCTGCTGGCTGTTGTGACTTGCGCACCAGAGGGGATGCCGGATCCAGCAGGCTGCCCTTGTCTGGAGCCCTATAGGGAGGGATGGGAGCTGGGTTTACTCTGAGTCCTGCAGCTGGGCTGCAGCCAGTCACAGGAGGCCGCCCTCTTGGTTGACCTACTGGCCCAAAGTCACTTTGGCGGCGTTGGTCTTTCCCCAGGGATGCTGAGGCACAGGCCTGAGGGAGGGAGACTCAATCCCCCTCCCTCTTGGTCAGGGCGGAAGAGGCGGCTGTAAGAGCGGCCAGGTTCCTGAGCTGGGTCTTCCAGCGTTTGGGGAGGGTGGAGCTGACTGGGGCATGGTGCTGGCAAAATGCCTCAGGGCGCTGGCGGGAGGAGCAGGCCAGGGCCAGGGCTGGGAAGAGAGAGAGAGAGACCAGCAGGTTTCCTCTATTGTTTCCTACTCTTTTTCTTCCATAGTTTCTCCTCTGCATGAACTTGCTCACTTTCTCCATGAGCCTGGCTAGCTCAGTTGGCAGAGCATCAGACTTTTAATCTGAGGGTCCAGGGTTCCAGTCCCTGGTCAGGCGCTCAACTATTCCCCAAGGTCTTAAAAAGCTCTGTCTTTGGAGTCCTTCTTGATGTTACTTCTTCTCTTCAGGATTTTGCCTTTCCTAAGAAGGGGTTCTGTGTGTGGGTTTGAAGGGGCAACTTCCTGACACCCCCTCTCTCCTCGCAGGCTGGAGGAATAAAGGCCTCTGGGCAGGGGCAGCTCTGGACTAGCTGCAGCACCTGGCGCCCTAGGCAAACCCCGCAATTGTCACCCCCAAACCCCAAGGGCAGAGCTAGGCTGAGTTTTTTTGGTAAACTGGGAAACATTTTGCCCCTTTTTTCCTTTTAATGTTTTTAAGCCTTTTTTTTTAAACAGAGGCTTAATTATTCGGTTTGTCCATCCGTCCGCCTGTCCAACCAATGTTTCTTTCTCCATCTTTCTGGTTCTGGCTGCCCCTTACTACAGCCATAACTTTGGTCTTGAACTTTATAGAGTAGTGAGGTACTTTAAGGGTTAAATGCTAAATCCCAAACCCAAACAACACTAGTTACCTGTGTCTGGCAAAAGGTGTCCGGCAGTTTTGCCACTTTGAATGATTCAAATGGATTTTCAGTGGCATTATAAAAAAACCCAGCAAAGCAGAACCAAACCAATTCATCTTAAACCTTCAAAACAAGAGTTTTACAAACCATGAGTGTCAGTTTAGGTCCTTAAAACCTTACATCATCACACACAAAGTTCTCTGTTGCCTAACATCCCTTGCACTGTGATTACTCCTTTTTACACAACTGAACCCTGACTGCACGTCCATCTTGTACAACCAGAGCCAGCCAGGGGCAGGCAAGTTAAGTGCCAATAGAAACTCCAGTCATTCCTGTAGTGATTTTGATTACATTACCCAGGAGTCAAATCATTTTGATGAGATTATCTCTCCGCCTGCTGCCTGCAGCCGTCCCCTATAGACCATTTCTGTGGGCAAAGGGCCCATTTCCCCTCAGAATGGCTTTAAAGGTTTCTCGGGACAAAACATAGTGGTGGTAGTAGACACTGAACCTGACCCTCTTGTATAATTTAATTACCAAACTTCTATCAAATGTGACTGCACAGAGCTGCACATACAGTTACATTCAGTGAAAGTGAGCAACTGTCCCCAGAACTCACTGCCGGGAGCCTTAAAGTATCTGCCAGTAGCACAGGTACTTTTCATGGCTCTGGCACTGCGTGAGACAATGGACCACTTTCTGGTGGCTGGTTTGTTTCCTACAGGTGTGGGAACTTCTGGCTACATGATGGCGGCTGCCAGACTTGGTTGGACAGGATTCTTTTCAGCTCACCTGAGGCTTGTTCCTGGCCGAACGAGGGCAACCACAGGGCGCCAGCAGAACCAGCTGTAGCTGCAGCAAGGGCGCCTCAGCAGGGGCCGCCGTATAGCGGGCGGGTGTCATGGGACACACTGCGCCTGCTCAATGTCAGAAAATCCCCTTCAGACTAAACCAGTTTGTTTCTTGAAATCAAAACAAGTGGGATGAAAGTTCTTTGCACAAATATTTTGTTGCAAAACAAAAGCATCTCCTGTTTGTCACAGTGTGTTAAATTGTCTCATCACACACAAAGAGGAGACACTTAGACCACAAACATTAGATAAGATGCTTCAGTCTGAGCTAAGTAGTTGCTGCTGTTAACAATTTCAAAATAAAAATACAAATCAAATAGACTATTTCAGCTATTGTATTATGTCATAATCTGATCGGAGTAAACGTGATAGGACACCTCATATTATTCACTACTCCTAGTGACACTCTCCAATGGATCCCCGTCCTCCACCCACTGTGAGGTAGGTAGGAGTGGATCATTATTATCCCTACTTGAAAGAGGGAGAAGCTAAGGCTGAGAAAGGAGAATTGACTTGTCTTAGGTCACACAGCCAGCCAGTGGCAGAGTTGGGAGTAGGACCCAAGAGCCCTGATTTTCAAACTAACCATCAGATCTTGAATTTCAAACATTGAATGACTTAAGTGTTCTCAAATGAGCTCCAGACCAACAAGAGTGCACAGTAATTATTCAGCAAGTATTTGAGGAGAACTGCAATGTTAGAGAGAATCATGAACTGTTCAGAGACCATTAATGCAGAGAAGCAGCAAAATTCATCAAACATAGAACTGCGTCTGACTTATTTACTTGGTCTTAAAAGAGAACAACAAGTACCTGAGTCTCCTCCCTGTCAATAACCCCCTGCTCAGCCAATCAGGGTAGAGACAGAGGATGGGAGGCTGAGGGTTCTCACCAGAGAGCCCAAAGGATGGCCCAGGTCACCGGTGGGAATCACTGCCCGAGCACTATTTCAGCCCCACATTTTTGGGTGGACCTCCCAGAGTGGGAGCTGCAGAGCACTCCCCTGCAACACACACACACACACACATACACACACACACCTCCTGGTGTTGGGAGGGGAACAGGTGAAAGGACAAAAGATGCAAGAGACAAAGAGAAAGGAGGGAGGGATGGATGGAGGAAAAGGTGAAACAAAAAGGACAAACCCTAATGTCCCCACTGATTCTATGGGACAAAATCCCAAATGTGAAATAAAATTCTGCCTCCTTAAGCTTGTGTTTTCCATGCCTAGAATTCAACTATCACCTGATGGATCAGACCGAACAGGTTTCAAACCTCGAGGATGCTCTTACCTTCTAAACAGGGACGGCTCTTTTCTAGTAAAATCACTAAAAGGGAAGGAAAAAACTCGAAAGAGGTTCCTCCTGGCGCTCACGTCCGTGAACCCGAATACTCTCTCAGTCCTCAAAGAGAGACCTGGAGCAGGAGACTTGCTGAAGCAAAGCCACAGGGATCTCTGAGGTTTCCCTGGTCCCTCACCCCTGTCCTGCCTGCCTGATGTCAGCATCTGTCTGTGAGGTCACCACCTTCCCACCACCTTTGACCAATAGTCTGAGGTCCTGCAAAAAGCCTTTGTGATGTCACTGCCACACCCCTCCCTTGCTGTGCTAATGTCCTGCCCCTGGCCAGGCACTTTGGAGGTTTGAGCTACTCCCTGTGGATCACCCCACTCAAGGAGCGTTCGTTCTAGGCAGCAAGCCGGCTAGACGGGAAAACATCAGACGCTGCTCCCAATGCTACACTCAGTTTTTCAGAAATTAGTTGACTTTATGGCCAGAAGAGACCTTTAACATAAGCCATCCCCTCTCTGCACCGCACTCACAGCTGTTGTTCTTAGTCAGTGCAAGCCCAGACGTGCCTCTGTAGAGTTCACCTGCCATCCTGGGTGGAAAACGGGGGAAAATAAGAAGGCACCGTACTCACTATGTTATCTAGGGACTCACTCATCCCTCCACAGCCACCCTGTCCTAAAGTTGGTCTAACACCTAAATTTTAGCATTGGGACCCCGGCCCCAGCCCACTTGGCTTTGGAACCCCTGTCCCCTGCCTAGCAAGTGCTATTGAATTGAGGGTGAGTCCCTCAGTCGGGGTTTGCCAAGCACAGTTGTGCTGCCCTCGATTCACACATCAAGAATAACGACCCTTTGTTTCTCCTGCCCCAATAACAAGGAGACTGGGAATCCAGCACCAGCCACAAGTGATCATTTCGGCAACCCAACCTATTTCCAACATACTGTAAAATCCACATGCAGACTCATACACGAAACCTTGCAAGAAAATCTTCCTGAGGGGGTCTGAAGCACCTGCTGCTGGAGGGAAGGAGGGAGCCATGGGTTGGGATTGAGGAGCAGCATGAGGAGGGGGGGCCTGTGGGTTGGGACTGAGGGGCACTGGGAATAGGAGGGACTGAAGGTTGGGACTGAGGGTCACTGGGAAAAGAGGGGACATGGGTTTAGGCTGAAGAGCATCTTCATTTGGGGATCCAGCAGGACAGGGGAAGGCAGCAGGTGATTCTAATTCCTTAGGGATATTCTGTGTCTTTGTCTGTGTGTGTGTGTGCAGGGAAGGAACATGCTCTATGCCCAGAGGCCTTTATTCCTCCAGGCTGCAAGGACAGAGGGGCTGTCAGGAAGTTGCCCCTTCAAACCCACACACAAAAAGGCCCTTCTGAGGAAAGGGCAAATCCTGAAGAGAAAAAGTAACATCAAAGAGAACATGAGAAAGACAGTTTAAGATCTTGGTGAGTAGTTTATTACCTGACCAGGAACTTAAACCCTGGACCCTCAAATTAAAAGGCTGATGCTTTGCCAACTGAGCTAGCCAAGCTCACAAAGCAAAAGAGCAAGTTGGTGCAGAGGAGAAACTAGTCAAGAAAACAAGAGCGGGAAACAATAGGGGAAACCTGCTGCTCTCTCTGGCCAACACTATGAGTTTATATCGAATTTAGCAGCATTAAATCACATTAACCCTGCACCCGTCCACACAACAAAGCTCTTTATATCGATATAAAGGGCTCTTAATACCGGTATCTGTACTCCTCCCTGATGAGGGAAGTAGCGCTGAAATCAGTATTGCTATTTCGGATTAGAGTTAGTGTGGCCGCAATTCAATGGTATTGGCCTCCAGGCGCCATCCCACAGTGCACCATTGTGACCGCTCTGGACAGCAATCTGAACTTGGATGCACTGGCCAGGTTGACAGGAAAAGCCCCACGAACTTTTGAATTTCATTTCCTGTTTGCCCAGCGTGTGGAGCGCTGATCAGCACAGGTGACCATGCAGTCCCAGAATCAAAAAAGAGCTCCAGCATGGACCGTACGGGAGATACTGAAGCTGATCTCTGTATGGGGAGATGAATCTGTTCTATCAGAACTCCATTCCAAAAGACAAAATGCCAAAGCATTTGAAAAAATCTCCAAGGCCATGATAGAAAGAGGCCACAACAGGGACTCAACACAGTGCTGAAACTTAAGGAGCTGAGACAAGCGTACTAGAAAGCCAAAGAATGAAATGGATGCTCACGGAGGGAGGGGTGACTGACATCTGTAGCTATCCCACAGTTCCCGCACTCTCTGAAAACCATTTGAATTCTTGGCTGAGTTCCCAAAGCCTGAAGGGTCAAAAATATCGTCACAGGTGGTTCAGGGTATATGTCCCCCTGCCCCAAAAGCAAATGGAAAAAAATTGTTTCTCGCCTTTTTTCAATGTCACTGTATGTCTACTAGATGCTGCTGGCAGACGTGGTGCTGCTGCACTACAGAGCAGCATCCCCTTCCCTTCCGGATGGCAGATAGTACAGTAGGATTGGTATCTGTCATTGTCATCCCGTGAGTGCTCCTGGTTGGCCTTGGTGAGGTCGCCCGAGGGCTCCTGGGCAAAAATGGGAATGACTCCCAGGTCATTCTCTTCTTTAAGCTTTGTCTTCTGGAGATTCAGTCTTGCTTGGAATATCATAGTAGCTGGAGACTGCCCTCCTTCCCCATTTGACCTCTACTTGCAGAGGCAATAAAGTCTGTGTTGTTTCAAATTCATGCATTCTTTATTACTTCATCACACAAATGGGGGATAACGGTAGCCTGGGAGAGAAGGGAAGCAATGGGTGGGGTTGTTGCAGGGGCACCCCCTAGAATGGCATGCAGCTCATCATTTCTGCTGGATGTCTGGGGCTCTGACCAGGAGCTGCCAGTTGCCTCTCTGGGTCTTTAGTAGGCTTGCCTGATAGTCTAGACAGGACTGACACTCCATTAGACAAAACTTAAAGAAGGGAATGACCTGGACAGTCATGGGCATGAATAAGCGGGCTGGATAATGGGGATGAGACGACCCTCACATGGTGGAGTTCGGTTCGGTGGGTTTAGGGCTCAGGGAATAGAGTCCAGCAGGGGGGGTTTACACGTCTCCTCACCCCTGCGGGTGCACGAAGCCACGCCTGCTCACTCTTGGTATTGGCGGTGGCCGGTGATGTGCTCCGTGTAAATGTCTCTAGACCAGCGAATAGTGTCCGAGACCATTAGGCGTCTCATGAGCCGCACGTAGTGACCGCCCACCCCACAGGTCCAAAGCACACGTTCATTGCAAGGATCCCAGGCGCCCAGGGCCCCAACAATCAGGGCGTCGGTGCAGACCTCATAGCCGTTTGACCGCAGGGTGTCCGCCAAGGGGGCGCATTTTTCGAGCTTGTGGGCTCAGGCCTCGCGGAAGGCCGGGGTCCTGTTTTCAAATGGAATCGTCACGTCGACGAGGATGATCTTTTTCCGATCCTCGTCTGTGACGACAATGTCCGGGCGCAGCGGGCTGTCGGTGTCGGGGATGGTGCGGTTGATGGCGATTTCTCCCAGGTGCGGAGCGATGGCCTTTACTAGATGGTCCTGGACGGCGTTGTGGCCAGGGGCGGCTCTACAAATTTGGCCGCCCCAAGCAGTCATGCCCGGGAGGCGCCCCCGAGCCGCGGGAGCAGCGGCCCGCCCGCGGGCAGGCCGGTGGAGGGGCCGCGGGGCGCGCCGCTCGGCTGGACCGCCCGCCTCGGCGGGCTGGTCGCGGGTGCGGCAGCTCCGCTGGCGCTGCCTCCGTCATGGCGGGGGGAGGGCCAGCCGAGCCGGGACCAGCGAACCGTCCGCAGTCACGCCTGCGGAGGTCGACTGAGCCGCCGGCCAAGCGCCCCTCTGCAGTCACGCCCGCGGCAGGTCCGCTGCTCCTGGGGCCCGTGGACCTCCTGCAGGCATGACTGCCGCCCCTGGGAAAGGGCTGCCCCAGGCGGGTGCTTGCCCGCTGGGCTCTGGAGCCGGCCCTGGTTGTGGCGCAGCTGCCAGGCTCTGGCGTGAGGCTTGCAGCTGCACAGGACGTGGGGCAGGGTCTCCAAGGCGTACCCGCACCTCCAGCAGCGCTTGTCTCGGTTCCCGTGGCGGATGGCTCCATTGAGCGGGACGCAGTTTAGTTGGGCGCGGTCGTCTGGAGGACAGTCTGGAGCAGGAAGTTGTGTTCGTAGCACCCCTCCAATGGCATGAAGCCCTTCTGGGCCAGGCTGATGGCTCCCCCGGTCGTTGCCCACTCCGTGATTCTGGCTGCCAGGCAGCTGGCGTATTGCTTGTACATTGTAGAACACAGAGAGATGGGTCTCCAGTTGCTGGGGTCATCTCGCTCGCCCTTCTTGTGGATCAGGACCGTCATGGCCTTCTTCCAGGAGGTGGGAGACCGGCCAAAGCGCCAGCACAAGTTAAAGATGCTGGAGAGGACGAGGCAGCCGGGTTCCCGCTTCTTGAGAAGGCTGTAGGGGATGCCATCTTTTCTGGGCGCGGTGTTTTTGGTTCTGGAGAGCCTGGCCATCACCTCTTTGGGTGTGAAGTCGGCCTCTAGACCGTCTGCATTGGTGACGCAGGGCAGTGGGCGGAAGCACTCCAGGCACTGCGTGCCATTCCTGGGCTTGCCGCTGAATACTTCGAGGAAGTAGTGGTAGAGACGCTCGGGTGGGATCATGCAGTAGGACGAGGGACCATACAGGACCTTTCTTACAGCCTTGAGAGGGTTTGTTTTATACAGCTTCTGGATCTTTGAAGCTGCTGCCAGGTTGAAGCAGCAGCTGGCATTTCTTCTTCCACTTTCTCCAGTAGTGCCACAATTCGGGGTGGGCCGTCTGAAGGCAGGCTGGGTGGTTTCCTGATTAGGCATTCGCTTGGAAACAGTCTCTGCAGAGAGCTCATGGTTGTAATACAGTATAACTTGTCACTGTCATTATCAACTTGCAAAGCAGCAGATTTAAAGTTTATTAGAGAATATTTGAAAATAGATTATACAAAGTGTTTGAAGCGTCAGTTATTGTGTCATTGGGGGTAACATACAGGTTGTAGGGGGATGTTAGTATTTTGGTATTGGACAGCATATACATATACACAGTCTGTCATGTCCCCAATGTGGGGTATATGGTGGGTGAGTTCAAGGTACAGCCAGCAAGCAGTAAGAGCACATCACTCATACAAACAGGTTGTGGATAGTCATGGGCATGAATAAATGAGCAGACTGGGTAATACAGTATAACTGACAACTATCTTTGCTAACTTGCAAAAGACAAGGGGATGCTGTTGTGTAGCACTGCAGTACCGTGTCTGTCAGCACCATCCAGTAGACATACAGTGATGGGGAAAAAAGGCTGAACAGTCTCCATGATTGCCGTGCTATGGCGTCTGCCCGGGCAATCCAGGGAAAAGGGCGCGAAATGATTGTCTGCCGTTGCTTTCACGGAGGGAGGAGTGAGTGACGACATTTCCCCAGAATCACCCACGACACTGTTTTTGCCCCATCATGCACTGGTATCTCAACCCAGAATTCCAATGGGCGGGGGAGACTGCAGGAATTATGGGATAGCTACCCACAGTGCAATGCTCCGGAAATCGATACTAGCCTCAGTACATGGACGCACACCGCCAAATTAATGTGCTTAGTGTGGCCGCATTCACTTGACTTTATATAATCTGTTTCCAAAAACCGGTTTCTGCAAAATTGGAATAAACCCATAGTGTAGACATACCCTGACACAGCTTTAGAACCCTCTACCCAATATATGGCCAAGAGACAGCAACTCTCAGAGCCTGTGTGGATTGTCTGATGGGCTTGGGGCCAAGAGCAAACTGCGTACCCGCTGCCAGAGCAGGAGAAGTAAAAATAGGGGCTTCCTGAAAAATGGGAAGGGAAAAAGAGAGAAGCAGAGAGGCAAGTGGAAAAGGAAGAGAACATGCAGACACAGGATCCTACCTAAATTCTTAAATAGATTACAAGAAAAAACAGAGAGAGAGCAGCATAAAGAAATTAAAAAAAAACTTTCAGTAAGAACTGAATTAGAAACCTTTAAAACACCAGTTTTCACACTACCTTTACTTTTCTTCCAAATTCTACCAAAAGAAATTAAGACTACAGAACTGAACAAAAGCTTTAAACAAACTCAGATAACAGAAAAGAAAACCAAAACATTTATTTTTAAACTTGTTTTATAAGGACTAACCACTCAGTCTGTGTTCTCTTCCTCTCAGCTTCCCAAAAGGAAAGCAAGAACAGTCATCAATAGCAGACAGCAGATGCATTAAAGCACCACTGTCCACTCGCTTCATGCTCAGAAGAGAACAGTTTAACTCCTCATCATGGTTAGCAAGGTCAGACACTTTCAACCACACTTCTCTAGTTACAAACTATAGAAATGATCCCTGAAAGTATAGTCTTAACAAAGCTGTTCTCGGCTACACACCCAGGCTAATGTGGGCAAGCTTTCTTCCCATGGTGAATGTTTTCATACAATGGGTTTCACCCCCAGCGAATTAAAGAACAAAAATCTAAAACCAAGTTCCCATTTCATTAAAGCACAATCGAGGCAGCTTTAGCACACTGGCCATTAGAAGATGTTTATGTCGCTATTTACAGACACACACCTCCTGATTAGCATGTGGAGCTCCTACCGACCAATCAAACCCTCTTGCTGTGCCATACCTCTCACAGGCTCCTCTGTGCCACATGACAGCTTGTCAGGCACAGACAATGCGGACAGGTCAGCCCTTTCTAGCATGCTCCGCAGCTGTTTCTCTCTGGCTTGCTTTCAAATTCATCTGCACTAGAAGTTTTTGCAGGGATCTATGTTACCGGTGGTACCTGCACCAAATCAGTGGCTCTCAACCTTTAGAGACACCTGTAACCCTTTCAGGAGTCTGATTTCTCTTGCATACCCCCAAGTTTAACCTCACATAAAAACTACTTGCTTACAAAATCAGATGCAATATTTATAAAAAAAATAAATCCCTTGAATATAAGTATTGTACTTACATTTCAGTGTATAGTATAGAGAACAGTATAAACAAATCAATGTATGAATTTTAATTTGTTACGAATTTGCTAGTGCTTTCTATGTAGCTTGTTGTAAAACTAGGCAAGTATTTAGATGAGTTGATGTACCCCCTGGAAGACCATTGGATACACCTGTTTGAGAACCACAGCACTAAATCACCCTTACTTTTAGAACTGGTGCCACTTGAACCAAGGCATTCGGAACCATTTCAGGGCTAGCAGACAGTGGCAACACAGCTGCACTAGGTCTGTTGTTCCTCCCTGCACAATTCCCACTTGGAAAGAAGAGATCTTCTGCTCTGACCCTATTTACTATTGTGAGCTGCATAGGCAACTTTCTCTGTTATATGAGCAGAATCCACACAATATATACTACCTGCATGCAGGGCCGGCTTTAGGCCAATTCAACCAATTCCCCTGAATCGGCCCCACCCCTAAGAGGGCCCCGTGCCCAAGCCCTGGTACTGCGTACTGGCAAGAGCTGGTGCGCTGTCCCTGGGTGGCCCGGCTTCTCCAGGGGCAATTTAAAGGGCCTGGGGCTCCCAGAAGGGGTTGGAGCCCCAGGTCTTTTAACTTGCTACCAGAGCCCCACTGCTGGAGCCCTGGGTAGGGCTGCAGGGCTCTGGGGGCTATTTAAAAAGTCCAGGGTTTGCATTGCTTCTACCGCCCCGGCCCTTTAAATAACTCCCGGAGCCCCACCACTTCCCCAGGGCTCCCTCGGCTATTTACAGAGCCTGGGCAGGGGACGCAGGGGAGCCCCGGGCCCTGTCAATAGCCCCTGAGCCCTGGGCTGATGCTGCTACCCCGGTGGGGGAGGAAGAAAGAGGGGGCACTCACTGTACAGGGTGGGCTGTACCCACACCCCCTGCCCACACCAGCCCTGCACCCCCTGTCCCGCCTCCAGCCAGCCCATCTCCAGCCAGTCCAGCACCCCCAGCCCTGCCGCCAGCCCTGCCCGCCCCAGCCCTGCACCCTTGCCCTGCCTCCAGCCCCGCACCCACTGCCCTGTCTCCAGCCAGCCCTGCCCCCCAGGCCCTGCCCGCACCAGCCCTGCACCCCCTGCCCTGTCTCCAGCCAGCCCGTCTCCAACCAGCCCTGCACCCCCTGCCCTTCCTCCAGCCCTGCACCCCTTGCCCTGCCCGCACCAGCCCCGCACCCCCTGCCCTGTCTCCAGCCAGCCCGTCTCCAGCCAGCCCTGCACCCCCTGCCCTGCCTCCAGCCCTGCACCCCCTGCCCTGCCCACACCAGCCCCGCACCCCCTGCCCTGCCCGCACCAGCCCCTGCCTCCAGGCAGCCCTGCACCCCTGCCCTGCCCGCACCAGCCCCTGCCTCCAGCCCGCCCCCGACCCCAGCCCAGCCCGCACCAGCCCTGCACCCCTTACCCTGTCTCCAGCCAGCCCCTGCCGCACCCCCCTGCCTGAAGCCAGCCAGTCCTGCACTCCTCTGTTTCCAGCCCTGCCAACCCCTGCCGCATGCCCTGCGACCCTGCCTGAAGCCTGCCAGCCTCACACACCCCTGTCTCCAGCCAGCCCTGCACCCCTTGCCCTGCTTGCAGCCAGACCCTACCTCCAGTCAGCCCTGCCCTGCCTCCAGCCAGCCCCATGTCCACTGGTGCCTGCAGTTCCCAGGGCAGTAACCCTGCACACCTGCTTCAATGAGGGGGGCAGGGAGCAGCTGGGACCCACACATGTGCACACCCCCAGGGATTGGCGGTGACCCACACATGTGCACACCCTAGGGTGACCAGACAGTGAGTGTGACAAATTGGGACAGGGTGGGGGTTATTAGGATCCTATATAAGAAAAAGACCCAAACATTGAGACTGTCCCTATAAAATCAGGACATCTGGTCACCCTAGCACACCCCCAGGGAGTGGCGGGGACCCACACATGTAAAACGGAGCTCGTTTCTAGTTCAGGCCCATCTTTTTAAAAAATAACTGTAGGTAGGGTTAACATACAGCCGTATTTTCCCTGACATGTCAGGCTTTTTGGTTCTTAAATTGCCATCTGGATGTATGGTAACCCTATTGGTACAAAAAATACATACTGTGGCACATCCCTTAAATCAGAACTTTTTATAGGGAACCGGTTGCTAAGAAATGAAAGGCTTTTTTTTACTTTTTTTTTTTTAGTCATCCCTGCCGGGGCCCCGCCGAAAATGTTTGAATTGGGCCCCACACTTCCTAAAGCCGGCCCTGCCAGCAGCCATGGGTGGCGGGGGAGCCCCCACAGCCCCACACCACTGCGTATGGACCCTGCAGCTCCCAGCTCCTACGAGCGGACCCCAGAGCTCCCAGGTGCTGCGGATGGACCCAGGATTTCCCAACAGGCATTGATGGCGTGAGGACCCTGCAGCCCCACGTCATTGCTCACAGACCCTGCAGCTCCGAAGACTCTGGAGCTCCCAGCTGCCACAGGCAAGAGAGGGAGCCCCCAGCGCTCAGACACTGCAGGCAGAGCCTGGCGTTCCCAGTCACCAGGGGGTGAGGAGAAGCAGCAGCCAAATGCCATTGCAGGTGGCGCCGTAGCTCCCAGCCACTGCAGGTGGATGCCAGAGCCTCCAGCTGCCATCGGGACCCCACGGCCCCTGGCCGCAATGGGCAGCGAGGGGATCCCATGGCTCCCAGCCGCCACGGGCAGCGAGGGGACCCCACGGCTCCCGGCCGCCACAGGCAGCGAGGGGACCCCATGGCCCCCAGCTGCCACGGGCAGCGAGGGGATCCCATGGACCCCGGGTGCCACAGACAGCGAGGGGACCCCCCAGCTCCCGGCTGCCACAGGCAGCGAGGGGACCCCGCAGCCCCCGGCTGCCACAGGCAGGAACCGTCACCCAGCGACCGGCAGAAAACAGCAGCGGGCGAAGGCATCAAGCAAAACCTCAGCTTCTGCTGCTGCCACTCCTTCAAGTGGCTCTCGGTTTGCCCTGTTCACTCTGTGTTGCTGCCGCTCCACGGCATTGTCCTTCACCCTGCTGCTGAGAGCTCCTGTGTCGCCACCAGGGCCGGCTCTAGACCCCAGCGTGCCAAGCGCGCGCGTGGGGCGGCATTTTCCGAGGAGGGTGGCAGGAGGGTCCGGCGGACCTCCAGCAGGCATGCCTGCGGAAGCTCCACTGGAGCCGTGGGACCAGCGCACCCTCTGCAGGCACATCCCCCCGGAGCCGCGGGACTGGCACCCGGCAGCGCACTCCCTGCGGCATGCCGCCCTGCTTGGAGCGGCCGGATTACTAGAGCCGCCCCTGGTCGCCACTTCCCCTGCTGCCACCTGCCTGTCTCCTGCAGCCTCTGCGCGGCCACCTAGTGGGGGAACCTCGCTACAAGTGCAGCCTGGGCAGCCTCTGTCATTGCAACACCATGGGCAGGGCGAGAACCGCCAGTTGGGGGAGCCTAACGCCCTGCCCCGCCCCTTCCACCTGAGGCCCCGCCCCTCCTGCAAACACCCCTGTGCCCAGCGTACACCAGCCCTTAGATCCCTCTTGGTATTTCAGTGCAGGCACTGACCTGTGAGAGGAAAACATCAGCTCACAAACACAGAGACTGAATTCCCCACATTTAATCTCGCTGCACTTTCCAGAAAGTCACAACATTCATTTAGTTCTTGCTAGGACAGAGAAAAAATAAGTGACACTAAGTTTTTGGCTCAGTTAAATAAAATTAAGTATTTAATTAACATAGTAAAAATCTGTACTGATTCCGCTAAATAACACCGTAACATGAAATAAGAAGAGACAAATCTTGTCAGTGATGACTAATTTCGCAAATGATCTTCCCATTATTAATTTCCACGCCGCCCCCATTGGAGGTCTGGGCACCTCCAGTGTCACTGCTCTGTGTTCACCTTCCCCTTAGAATTGTTCTCGGACATTCCCAAATTTGGAAAATTGTGCAGTTCAGAATGTGAATAGTGACCCCGGCTCCTTCCTGCACCTGCTCTACATTGCTCCACAGCAGCTTCTCCCCCTGCAGAGTCACCCCAGCACTGCAGCGCAGCCGCCCAGGGTTTTGCAAAAATTAATAATACAGAGTTTGGAGGAAAGTAAACATTTGTGAGTTGTGGAAATAGTAAAAGTCAACAGTTGTGGTGTTACAAGAAGGGCAGTTTTTGGTTTAATAATAAAACCCAGTTATATAAATGTAACTGTATGTGCAGCTCTGTGCACTCACGTTGGATGGAAGCTTAGTAATTAAATTATACAAGAGGGTCAGGTAAAGTGGCTGCTACCATCACTATGTTTTGTCCCGAGAAGCCTTTACAGCCATTCTGAGGGGAAATGGGCCTCTTGCCCACAGAAACGGTCTATAGGGGATGGCTTCAGGCAGCAGGCGGAGAGATAATCTCATCAAAATGATTTGACTCCTGGGTAATGTTAGCAAAATCACTAAAGGAATGTCAGGGGTTTCTATTGGCACTTAACTTGCCTGCCCCTGGCTGGCTCTGGTTGTACAAGATGGACGTGTAATCGGGGTACAGTTGTGTAAAAAAAAATGATTGCAGTGCAAGGGCTGTTAGACAAAACAAAATGTTTTGTGTAATTGTGTAAGGTTTTAAAAACCTAAACTGAGACTTATGGTTTGTAATATAATGTTATGAAGGTTAAACTATGGAAGGAATGTGCTTTTTCCCAGGACGTGTGCAGTGTATATTGGAGAAAGGGTAAAAGAAATGCAAACAAAACATGGTACTTAGCTCAAACCCTATTAGGGCTCCAAAGGGAGCCACAATAGGCTGTGGTTTCTTTTTCAGATCTGTGTGTTTTGAAGCAGAAGATGGAAGTGGAAAGTAATCAGAACTCAGGTGGAAGTTGTTTGTGTCCCTTTTAAGACAGTCTCTGAGCTGCTGATGGCTTTGGATCCAAAAGCAAGCCCGAAAGCCGGGGTGAATGCAAATGACCTAGCTGATGGGGGAAGGAGAGAACTGCCCATCAGTGGCTGCACAAAGGAGCTGCAAATAATAAATACATCTGGTCAGCAAACAAGCTACTGGAAGACTCAGATTGTGGCCCTCCAGGAAAGGGAGGTGAAAAAACAAGTCAAGCCTGAAAATAAGGGGGACAGGTTAACCCTAAGGAGTGTGTGTGTGTGTATACAGTGCTAAAGCTAAATCTAAAGTTGTCTCTCAGCTATTACCTGAGGATAAACTTAAAGCTTGGTGCAGCAGAGAAACTATTGCAAACTTGGTCTGTTGTACAAGAGGGGAAACTGAGGCACACCACCTCCTGAATTTCATAAATGACCAGTGAGTGGGGTAATTCACTATCTAACTATAGAACAAAATAAGGACAGCCTGGAGGTAATTCTTCTGTTTTTCCTGCAATTAGCAAGGAAATTTGTAAAAGGAAGTGGTATTATTATTATTAAGCACTAATCTGTCCCCACGGGGGGGGGGGGGGGGGGGGGGAAATTGTTTGTTTTTTTTTTAAGACACACTACAAGGAAGCTGGTGCCAGCAAAAGACAAACCCAGAAAACCATGAATCTATGTTTTGTGTTGTTTGTCTGTGGTGTTTGTCTTGTTGTTAGCATTGTTGTGTTTCAATGAACAGAAAACCTCATGACATGGATGGGGATGGCTTCAAAAGGCTGACCTGGGGGAAGATGTGTGTGGACATTCAAAATGCTCGACTAGGAGGCCAGCACCTGTGTAATAGCTACCGTGGTATCTGGAAGTGAATCGGCAGCTGAGGTGGGCCCCACAAGCCCTATGGGAATAATGAGAAGGGGATTTGCTCGCTGGGAATCAATGGAGGGGTGTGTAAAATGGTGTAAATCCAGAGAAGATGTTTGAATGTGCCCCTCCCTGATGACCATGGAGGAGCACACCCAATGGCCCATGGCAAGGGGTGGACAATTGGGTGTACTGTGTATGAGGTGTTTTGCTGGAAATGTACATATTACTGGGGGCACAATTACACCAGCCCCTAACCAAATTCCACACTACACACTGCTCTCTGGGCTTTGGCGCACAGATGGATCTGTGACTCTTACTGCTGTGAATAATCAAACCAGCGCATACAGCCTGATTCCACACCATGTGGTTAAGTTGGTTTGGACAGTAACTCATTTCTCTGTGGACATTCAATGGACTTATGATATGGACAAAAGCACGAAAACCTGCAGTGGCAGTGTATTGCAACTGCCAGCAACTGGACATGTTAAGGGCTTGACCCCGTCGAAGGAGGAGAGGAGGTGTTTCGGTGGTGGCCGGGATGTTGGACCATGCTGCAGTGCTCAGGTCTCTCGGTGTAGCTGTGGATTATTACAGCGGCTGGTGTATTGCTAAGTATACTTGTGTGACGTTGCCTACGGAAATAACCTAGAAGTAATGGAGTAAGCCCCTCCCCCCTGTACTAGACAACCTGGACCCAACCTTCTCGGGCCCACTATAGTGGGAAGTCTGGAACACTAATTGGAACAGGTGTGGCAGCCCCGTACGAGAGAAGGTGCAGGGCACTGTACTATGCACGGGGCAGTGGGACAAATGGAATATCAGCACCTTCCACCTTGATGCCTGGCCCGATCAGGAAATGTGTCACCACGTGTCCTATGTTTTGCTAAGGAGGAGAATGGGAACAGGGACACAGGCAAGGCTCTGTGGTGTCAGGGCTGGGATGGGGACACCGAGGAAGGAAACTGGAATCGTTGCTTGCTACAAGTTTAATCCAATAAACATCTAATTGTTTGCACCTTGGGACTTTGGGTATTGCTGCTCCGTGTGTACGCAAGAAGGACCCGGTAATGGGAGGGTGAAGGGATAAACCCTCTAACACTAACTAACATCTAACACACATTTGAACCTCTTCTTTTCACACCGTTGCTCATTCTCAGGTTCTGCTTTGTCTCCAGACAGATCCCTTCTCTTTCAGAACAGCCTTCCTCTTTCTGTCTGTTTCACTCACTGAGGTGTGGGAGTAAACACTCCCCTTCCCTCTAGTCTCAGACAAACACTAGTATTAACTGTTTGCTACTGAGGGGTTTAGAAAGCATTTGTCAAGATGCCATTTCTGAGGGATTTTTCCCAAGATCCAGTATTTTGTATTCAGACATCTCCCAGCTTCCTTGGTGAAAATAAGGCCAAGATTTCCTTGCAGTATATAGGAAAAGGCAGTTTTTCAACCCAGATAGGACTTGAAGCCACAATCTCTGACTTAGAAAGCCATTGCCTTGTCCATTAGCCCACTGGGGCTCTGTGAAAGAATGGAAATTCTACCTCCTAAATGCATATTTCTCATAAGTTGGAAGCCTCTGTCTTACCCCCCATGAGGGATCCGGTGGATGTGGGTGTTCTCCACGCTACTTGGGGTGTCTGGTGCCCCTGTCCCTCCTGGTTAATGGAGTGTGTGGGTGTCCCCCCGCCCGTTAAGGATCCGTGTTGTGTGGATGCCCCCGTTCTTCTCATTAAGAATGGTGCAATGGAGCATATGGGTGTGTCCCCCACCCCATGAACTAGCTCCCGTGTGTGGTTCCCCTGCCCCCATCCAGGCTCTGTGGTGTGTGGGTGTCGCTGTTCCTCTTTTCAAGATCCGTGTGGCGGGGGGCATCCCTCCCCCACAAGTCAGAATCCCCAGCATGTGGGTGCTCCCATCCCCCCTCCAGGCTCTGCGGGGGGTGTCTGTATAAAAAGAGACCATGTCTCACTGTCTTGCCCAGGCTACGCTGCAGGGTCTATTCACAGGCACAATCCCACTACTGATCAGCACAGGAGTTTTGACCTGCTCTGTTTCTGACCTGGGCCAATTCACCTCTTCTTAGGCAACCTGGGAACCCCAAGCTTCCCCGGGATCACCATATTGATGCTGAACTTAGTGCGGACACCTGATCGGCACAACCCCCTGCAGCCCAGAACTCCTGAGCTCAAGTGATCCACCAGCCTCGGCCTCAGCCTCCCCAGGCACTGGGATCACAGGCACCAGCCACGGAGCCCGGTTCGCTTTGCAGTTTGGCAGCTGGAGCTTTAAACTCTGCTTGTGAGCTCTGTGCCTTGGCCAGACGGGGACAGCCTGGAACTGGGAAATGCGCCTGCTCCCCCCGCCCCCGTCTCATGTCGAGCTGCAGGCGCCGCTGTCCTGCCAGGTAAGATCCCGGCTGTTTCGGTGCCCCCTTTCCCCGCCCAGCTGTCCGGGTACCTCTGCCCCCCATACAGAATCCTGGGTGTGTGGGTGTCCGTCCCTCTGCAGAGGATCCCGGAGTGTGGATGCCCTTGTCCCCCCCCACAAGATCCTGGGTGTGTGGGTGCCACTCTCCCCCCCAGCAGATCTCTGGTGGGTGGGTCCCCAGGGTGTGAGTGCTCCCATCCCCCGATACAGGCTGGGGGGGGGGGGTATAACTGGCTCTCCCTGTCCTGCCCAGGCGGTGCTACAGCAGCTGTTCACAGGGGCAGCAACCCCACTGTCACCCTGCAGCTTTACCCTGCTCCAGGGGTGACCTGCTTCACCCTCCTCTGGGAGCCCAGGGACCCCGAATTGCCCAGAATCACCTGATTGATGCCGAGCTTAGCACAGACACCGGCTCAGCATGGCAGGGAGCTGCCCTGAGCCCTGACAATCAGCTTCCCTCAGCCTCCTGCTGCACAGCGAGGGTCCCTCGCGAGAGGCTTCGTGCCCAGTTTGTTCTGGAGCGTCCCAGGCTCCAGCTGTAAACTCTGCTGGTCAGTTCTAGTCTTTGGCCACATGGGGGCAGCACTAATGGTCCCATCTAAACGCTGTTTGCGTTCGACCCTTTGGATCGCAGATTGTAACCCGCGGGCACATCTCTGAGCGCAGCCAAATCCCTCCCCAAACTGAACATTGAAGCAGCAGCTCCCATTGGAAAGATCAGGATTTTTGCCTTTAAAAACAAGGCAAATGTCTCCAGCGAGAGACTGAAGAAGCTCAATTGATTTCATTGACTCCATGAATGTTCCTCTGTGTCCCCCTAGGAGTCATGCCCCACATTTTGGGAACCACTGAACCCTACTCGCTAAGCAGGGGCTAGTGATGCCAAAGCCCAGGGAAAGGGAGAACAAGTGCAGGGCCCCCAGCACTGGAGCCATGTGAAGGGGCTGCAGGAGAGGGGCAATGGCTGGTGGCCCAGGGAGTTAAGGGCAAAGGGGGCACAGGATGGGGCAGGAGTTAGGGGTGAAGGAGGTGCAAGGGCTGGGAGTGCAGGAGCTAGCGGTAAAGGGGGAGGGGGGATCGTCCAGGGGCAGTGGGGAAGTGCCAAAGTACAAGCTTTGCCCAGGGCACCATTTTCCCTAATGCTGGTCTGAGCAAACAATTGGAAATGACCCTTCAGTGAGACCAGAACCATAGTGTAGAAAAGCCCCTTTGTTAAGTGGTGGTGGCTGGGGGCTTAGGGAGATGGGTTAAAAAGCAACAGGCATTTGTCTGTGGAGGTTTGTTTCTTGCCTGCTAGGCCAGGCTGGTGCGTGGTGTCTCCATGGCTGTACTTTCAGTGTCTGATATGCCACAGGGAGCCAAGTCTAGACATATTCAGAGGCTCTATGCCAGGGTTTCTCAAACTTCCTTTCACTGCAACCCCTTTTTGCAAAAAAAACCAAAAAAACTTACTACCTGACCCTAGAAAGACACGCCAAGCCCCTCTACACTGAGCACAGGCAGAGGAGGCAAAGCCTGAGCCCTGCCCCAGTTAGGGGAGGGCAAAACCAGAGCTTGAGGGATTCAGCCCCAGGCACCAACAAGTCTAATGTCAGCCCTGGCGACCCCATTAAAACAGGGTTATGACCCACTTTGGGGTCCTGACACAGTTTGAGAACCACTGCTCTATGCTGAGGGGAGAGAGTTTTCCTGGGGGTGTAGTTAATCCACTTCCCAAGAGGTGGCAGCTATGTCAGTGGGAGAAGCTATATCGGTGGGTGCGCAAGCTGTGGTGTTTGCCACATGTAAGAAGTTTAATCAAACCCCATTTGTAAACCACCTGTGGTCTGGGAATGGCAAAGGACCTCAATGAAGCAGGGTCTGTCCTTCAAAGTGCTGGACATCATGATTCCATAGCTCTGTTGTCATGGGGATATTGCTCAGTGTTAGAGTGCTTGACTGCAGTTCACGTAGTCCTCAGTTCAAACCCGCGTGTTCTCTTATAACCCTCTTTCTTTTTTTTAAAAAAAGGAAAACATTTTCATTTCCATTCTCCATTATGTTCAGGGGCTCCTCTATACAGGAGTGCTTGATATCAATGGAAACACTCAACATTTCACTGTCCAAATGCATAAAAACCTAGCAAAGCTGTCCATCAGCTGAAATCAGTTCCAATCCTCTAAGTGTCTAGTTTATGTTTTCATCAATTATACAAAGGTATCACACGAATGTACATTTGCAGATCCTTCTTCTCCAGGGCTATGTTGTGCAGAAGAACAAGAGCCACATCCAGTTGCAGTTCAGGAGTCTGATGACAAATGTTCTGAGGGCTGGAGAAAAATGCCTTCTAGTGAGCTATTGAATGAGCTCAACCTGTTTAGCTTATCAAAAGAAGATTCAAAGGTGACTTCATTGAAGCATTGAAGGGCCTTAATGGAGACAAAAGATTGGGTATGAAAGGGCTTTTTAATCGAGGAGAGAAAGGCACAACAAGACCCAGTGGCTGGAAGGTGAAAAGAGACAAATTCATATTAGAAAGAAGACACAAATATTCAACAGCGAGGATGATTCACCACAGGAACAAGCTACCAAGGAAAGTGGTGGATTCACAATCTCTTGATGTCATTTAATGAAGACTAGGTGCCTTTCTGGAATGTGTTTGCCTCAAAAGTAGCTATTGTGTCATACAGGAGGCCTGTGATATGCAGGAGGTCAGATTAGATGCTCTAATGGTCTCTTCTGGCCATCAAGTCGAATAATTTCTGAAAAACTGAGTGTAGCATTGGGAGCAGCGTCTGATGTTTTCCTGTCTAGCCGGCTTGCTGCCTAGAACGAACGCTCCTTGAGTGGGGTGATCCACAGGGAGTAGCTCAAACCTGCAAAGTGCCTGGCCAGGGGCAGGACATTAGCCCAGCAAGGGAGGGTGTGGCAGTGACATCACAAAGGCCTTTTACAGGACCTCAGACTATTGGTCAAAGGTGCAGGGGAGGTGGTGACCTCACAGAGAGATGCTGACATCAGCCAGACAGGACAGGGGCGAGGGGCCAGGGAAACCTCAGAGACCCCTGTGGCTTTGCTTCAGCAAGTCTTCTTCTCCAGGTCTCTCTTTGAGGACTGAGAGAGTATTCGGGTTCATGTACGTGAGCGCCAGGAGGAACCTCTTTTGAGTTTTCTCCTTCCCTTTTAGTGATTTTACTAGAAAACAGAAGTCCCTGTTTAGAAGGTAAGAGCCTCCTCAAGGGAAGGGGTGTCATGGGTGTGTCACAGTTCGGATGCCAGTGGCCCCCCTACAGGAAGTTCCCACCACCCGGCTCTCTGTTCGCAGGGCGGGAGAGAGCAGCATCCACGGCAGTGATTTGCTCCTGGCTGCCGGAGCAGAGCAGCAGGCTCAGCTGTCAGAACTTCCCAGAGCGATGAAAGGGGAGGGGCCCATGGCTCTGTAGCAGGAATGCAGGGCAGGCGAGTTCACGGCGGGCCTTGTGGGATACTGGGAAGGCCAGTTATGGTGATATAATGAAGAGCAGCATTTACTGTGTTACTTTAAGTTTGCTGCAAAAAGCTCTAGCCCTCTCCTCGAAGTCGTTTTATTTTGTCACCAAAACAGGGCAGTATTGTCGCCAGACGTGGCATTGCAGTGTGTGCACCAGCCACAAGCTACCGACCAAGGGAGCATTGTGTGTTTTTCACACACCTGAGCAAGATAATTCTGATGAAACAACTTTGTAGTGCAGACCTGGCCAAAGATTGACACACACACACACACACACACACACACACACACACACACACACACACACACACACACACACACACACACACACACACACACACACGGAAAACCTCACCTGCTCCTCTGCTTTGCAGAATCCAAACACAAGCAAAGCTTGTCAGGCGATGGTAGGGAGTCAGGTGTGGGCAGACACTGTATTTTAATTACCCACAGGCACCATGGCTTAGCTGGCTAAAGCATCTGTTTTGTAAACAGGAGATCCTGGGTTCAACTCCCAGTGGTGCCTTGTTGACTGGTTGTTGGGGCACCTGCTATTGGCTACTGTCAGAAAACAAGGTTCAGAGCTAGATGGGCCTTTGGTCCAGCCCAGTGTGGTTTTTCTTATGGTTTAAATAACACTCACAGGCACTGATAACAGAGTTACTGAACGTTTGGGAGTTAGGAGCGGGTAGGTCAGTGGTCCAGTCCCCACACAGATGACCCGTCTCCCTCTGGGACAGGGGCAGGTCTGAGCTCTCACCCAAATGCTCATTGTGGCTGCCAGAATCTGTGGGCAGCTCGTTTAGTTTACGCCAAAGGTTGAGTCCTGCTTTGTGCACCATGTGTGAGAATGAAAATCCTAAACCGCCCTTTGAAATAACGAATGCAGCAGGACGTGTTATTGTCCCTGCCCCAGAGCAGACAGACCAATGGAGAAATGCCATTGAGTCCAAGGTAATACTCCCCTGCCATTTTACCTTTTTTGCTTGCTAAACTCCTTCTTATCTGCCTGGCCCAGGCTGTCCTCTGCCTCAGCTGCTGCTCCCGGCCTGCTCTAGAGTCAAACACGCAGGGCCCCCAGGGGAACAGAGGCTGGGACAGGGCCGCAGCCTGGGCTGGGCTGGGAAGATGCTGGGAGTTCTCGTTCCCTGAGAACTGGCCTGGCTCCCTTCTCAACAGCAAACAAATCAATTCCACGTCCCCTCCCCAGAGAAACCAGCCTGGAGCCAAGGGCAGCAGGGGACGATTCCCTGCTGTTCCCACCGAGGCAGGAGAGAAGCCAGGGTGTTTCTAGCAGAGCTTATGGAACTGAGGTGGGGAAACCAGCCTTTACTAACAGGCAGTTCCAGTTTAAGCTCAGTGTTTTACAATTTTTACAACATTAAATAACCCTTCAATCGTACTGTCACCATCCATAAAATTGCTTCAGCCTTATATGTTCCCAGGTGCACAACTAAACATCTCTTCAAATCCAAGGGAGTGGAGCTCAGTCAGTGTTCAGAGTCATCCCACATAGAAGAACCATGTTGTGGTACATACTGGCCCCATCATGTTGCCATGGCCTTTACCTCCTCTCTGTTAAAAGTTTTAGTATTTTGCACAGAAACTTTCTTCCCTCAGGAGAGACCTGGGAACCAGGGCTGCCAGCCAGACAAACACCCTTAAGAGTAGGCGTAACCTGTCAAAAAATGATCTCCTCTCTTCAGTTCAGTGACACCCTGAAATGTTACTTATCCCGGCAGAACCAGAGGATTGAAAGCAGCTACATCAAACCCCTGTGTAGCTAACAGGAATGAACACACACTCCCTTGTATCTGAAGTGATGTTTAGTTTTACCCTTTGTTAACTGCAAGACTAAAGGGAAAGGCAGTGGTGGTGCCAGATATTAAGAGTGAAACACGAAACAATCATCATAGTTATGCCCATAGTGACTGCAAAATCTTTCTATATACTTCTTATTATCATCAGTGTATTATTTTGGCCTCAGAGCAGGGAATGTGTCCCTCATGCTGCTTTTAGGTCACTAGGTGCTTTGGAAACAGGAGGGCTCTGAGTGTAACCTATAGCACACATGGCCCATATGGGGATGTAGCTCAGTGGTAGAGCATATGCTTTGCATGTATGAGGCCCTGGGTTCAATCCCCAGCATCTCCAATTCTTTTCACCCTGCTGCTTTGCTCATCCCCAGAGGGGATGGGGCCCACCAGTCTCCCTGCAGGAATTTTAATCCTGCTCAGTGAGGGGCAAGTGCCAATTGCATGGAAGGTCAGGGGGGGTTTCTGCTCCTAAGTCACCTCGGTACATTTAAGATTCCCACCAGCTGTGCTGCTTGGGACAATGGTAGATGAGAAGGGCGAATCCTCCAGCACTGGAGGGAAAGGTCCCGTCTGCAAAGACTAGACTTATTTCTTGTCTGGACCCAATCTTTTCACCTGCTATAGCCCTTGTTCCAGCTCAGGTGGTAGCTGGGGATGTCTCATGACTGCAGTCATGTTTGTTCAGTTCCACCCCCTTATACAGCTTTGGTACAAGGCAGGAATCTTTTGTTTCTCACCTGGGGAAGAGCCCCAGGTTTAAGATGGAATCCTGTACCAGGTGACATGGTCACATGTCCTGTGAGACCCCCAGGCCTTCATTCTTCCTGGCCTGACTCACAGATGGTGCAGGACAGAGCCAACTACAGTCTATTGTCCTGGTTAATGGGAGCCATCAAGAGTCCAAACCATTGTTAATGTCCCACACTTTGCATCATTACAACAGGACCTCAGAGTTATAGTTCATATTTCTAGTTTCAGATCCAAGAATGATCGGTTCATACAAATAGGATGAACACACACAGTAGATTATAAGCTGTGTAATGATACCTCACAAGAGACCTTTTGCATGAAGCATTGTCCAGTCACTTTATATTCACACTCATTAGCATATTTTCATAAAATCCTATGGAGTGCAACGTCACAGCAGGGAAAGGGTTTTACTGCGGCACCTGGGAGCAGTTGAGTTTCATGTTCAGGCTGTGGTATGAGTTCCTCCAGGTTTCTCGTAAGCACACAGGGCCCTTAGCGGGTGCTCTTGATACAGGAATTGCCCAGACATGATAAAGTGATGGGAACTGCATTTTCCTTTTTTATTTCTGTATTTCCAATGACATTTCTGTTTGTGATTTCGTTTTGCTTTGTATAACTGTGTTTTCTCCTGGATTTGATATTTAACGAAAAAAAGAATAAGGCCTCAAGGCACCAGATGGAGGAGCAGGCTGGGGCTAGGACTGCTAAGAGAACAAGAGTAGCAGGTTTTCTGTATTGTTTCCTGCCCTCATTTTTCTTGACTAGTTTCTCTTCTGCATGAAATTTGCCTCTTTAAAATGTGAGCCTGGCTGGCTCAGTTGGCAGAGCATCAGACTTTTAATCTGAGGATCCAGGGTTCAAGTCCCTAGTCAGGCAAAGAAACACTTTCCCCCCTGTGACATCCCCAAGGATTTTTAGAAGGACTCTCCTTCACTTTAGTTTTTCCTTTTCAGGACATGGCCTTTCCTAGGAAGGGCCCTTTACTGCCTGGGACTGAAGGTGCTACTGCCTCACCTGTCCACTGGCCTCACAGTCTGGAGGAAGAAAGGCCTCTGGGCCTGCAGCAAAGTGCTGGGTGCTGACTTTCTGAGCAAATGCAGGGCTGGCCAGAGAGGCATCTTCCCACTGAGTCCTCCCTGCCAGAAAAAATTGTCCCCACAGACAGGGGTGGCTCCAGGCCCCAGCACATCAAGCGCGTGCTTGGGACAGCAAGCCACAGGGGGCGCTCTACCGGTCGCCGCGAGGGCGGCAGGCAGGCTGCCTTCGGCGGCATGCCTGCAAAGGGTCCGCTGGTCCTGCGACTTCGGCGGACCTCCCGCAGGCAAGCCGCCGAAGGCAACCTGCCTGCCGTGCTTGGGGCAGCAAAATGCCTAGAGCCGCCCCTGCCCACAGAGTCCTCCCTGCTGGAAGTCTACAGTAATCAACAGGTGCTCTGCTGGTCCCATGGTGTAAGGGCCAGCACTCAGGACTTTGAATCCTGCACTCTGAGTTGAAGTCTCAGTGGAATCTGAGAACAATTCCTGTGCCACAAATCCTGCTGGGCCTTCCAAGGCTCTGTCTTGCTTTCTCAAAGGCCATGAAAGCCACTACAAAAGGTTTTTTTTCTCCTGCTGATAATAGCTCACCTTAACTGATCACTCTCGTTATAGTGTGTATGGCAACAACCAATTTTGCATCTTCTCTCTCTCTCTGTGTGTGTGTGTGTGAGTGTGTATGTGTATGTATGTATGTATATAGATAGATAGATAATCTATATCTTCCGGCTGTATTTTCCGCTGCATGCATCCAATGAAGTTGGTTTTAGCCCAGGAAAGCTTATGCTCAAATAAATTTGTTAGTTTCTAAGGTGCCACAAGTACTCCTTGTTCTTTTTGCAGATAAATGAATGGAGGTTAAGTCCATGAATGGCTATTAGCCAGGATGGGTAAGGAATGGTGTCCCTAACCTCTGTTTGTTAGAGGGTGGAGATGGATGTCAGGAGAGAAATCACTTGCTCATTACCTGTTAGGTTCAGTCCCTCTGGGGCAGCTGGCATTGGCCACTGTTGGCAGATAGGATGCGGGGTTGGATGGACCTTTGGTCTGACCCAATATGGCCATTCTTATGGTCTTATGAAGGGAGGAGCAAGGTACTGGGACAGAGTTTCTGTAGTGTAGTGGTTATCACGTTTACCTAACATGCAACAGGTCCCTGGTTCAAAACCAGGCAGAAACATGCTGGCTTAATATTCCCAGCTCCTACTGGCCTATTCCCTGCGGTTGTAGGAGCAGCAGTGATTTCTATGCTCAAAAGGTCTATTATACTTCCCCTGCTCCCACTTTTGTCTCCTCTCCCTCTCTGAATGCCTGTGAAGTGGCTTTCCCCCTCCCGCTCCCTCCTGGAATGCTGGTGGGATGAATGGGCTGGTTGAAGAGCAGAAGAGCTCCCAGGTAGACAAGGTGTCTGGGACGCTAATTAGGCAGCGATCACACATCCAGAGCATGGACACTGCCCAAGGTGGAGTGTGACCAACCAGATGCAGCCAAGTCATCTCTAGTCGCAGGCCATGAGGTGCAGGCCCTTAAAAGGGGAAGGGGCCCTGTGCTCAGGAGAGCACTCACAAGCTTGTACCTCCAGTGAATGCCCGTTGCCCGGACCGCCTGGCCAGTGGTTCTCTGCGTTGCATTTCATTGTGCCTCAGGAAGACTTACCTTCATCACACCGTCCATAGCTGCGCTGTGGGAAACTTACCTTGCAGAATCCTGACATCTCCAGTGCCGTGCCTGTCCTGGGAGCGTGACTGTGTCACCCTGCCCCCCTTCGTTTGAGCTTAGCTATCAATATAATAAACGTGCTGCTTTCTGCCAAACTCTGGTGGGTCATTAGTGCTCCCTACGCTGACTAGCTGGCCCAATTTCGGGTAACACCTGCGATAACCCCAACCCCTGCATGGCAGAGGGTGGTGAAATGAGCTGAGAAAAAGCCTTAGCATCAGCAGGGGAAAGCTAGAGGATCTGGGCCAGGCACCTTTTGAAGCCTTGTGGCTTGGTCTCCTCTGCCCTTGGAGATTGGCCTATGGCGGCCGGCTCTTCTGTGTGACTTGCCAAAGGAGGAAGTGAGGCGGGTATGGGGCAAAAGAGGAAAGTCGAGCTGAGGAAGGCAGGGCAGAAGCTAAGTGCCTCAGTGCGGCTAAGTGGGGTTAGTAGAGCACCACCAGTCGTTCTGCAAAGCCTGGGGAGGTGCGGTTGGCTGCTGGGAGGTAGAATCCTGTGCCTGCGTCTTGGCTTCCCAGGGATGGCTACTTGCAGCCCAGGAGAAGAAGGATGGTTCTGGGTGAAAGGAAGACAAGCAAAGCTCTGGGAGGAAATTTGGGTGCACGGTGCTGGCTCTGCGCTGGGGGAGGGGGTTGGGGTGCAGGAGGGGTGGCGCTTACCCCGGGCAGTGCAGTTCCCAAAGTGACCGGTAAACACAACCCTCTGGCAGCAGCTCCTAGGTGGGCGAGGCCAGGGGATCTCCGTGTGCCACTGCTGCAGGCGCTGCTCCCAGAGCGCCAATTGGCTGCAGTACCTGGCCACTGGGAGCTGCAGAGTTGGTACTTGGGGCAGGGGCAGTGCATGGAGACACTCCCCCGCCCCAGGGGATGCTGGGACATGCCGGCCATTTCTGGGAGTGGCACGGAGGGACGGAGGCAGAGTGGGCAGGGAGCCACCTCAGTGCTGCTGGCACATCTCTGCACACCCATTGGGGGAGGGGAGCAGAGGGCCTCCATGTGCTGCCTGGGGTAGGGGCAGTGCACAGAGCTGCCTCCCGTCCCGGGTCTACTAAAGGAGGAGACGGGGGGTCTTTTGGCCTGCAAGGTGCAGCAGGTCGGTCTAGATGATCACATTGTTCCCTTCTGACCTTAAAGGCTCTGAGACTAAAAGGGAGAGGGAAGTAAAGGAAAAAAAATAAAAAATAAACCAAACATTGTAATACCAGGATAACTCCAACAGCTCATTGTACAGTCCCGCCCCTTTCTTCCTTCATTGTGTGTTGAATGACCTGTAGGACATTGATTCTCTCATTCCCTTGATAAACTGATACAATGTGACTGAAATTAAACCAATTCCCAGCAGAGAAAACATCACATCCCTGTATGGGCTGGGAATTGAACCCAGGTCAACTGCTTGGAAGGCAGCTATGCTCACCACTATACCACCAATGCAGCTGGCAAAAGTGCCCCTTATGCTTGCCCAATGAGGCTAGACCAGAATTGAGGCATTTTACAGCCTGTTAAAATGTACTGGAGTCTCAACACTAAAAAGAAACTACCTCTATTTTCACTTGGGTTTGAACCATCAGCCTCTCAATTAGGTCACCCAAGTGGTTACTCACACACCCAGGTAACTACCCTACTTCCCAAGCTTGTCTATGAAGCACCTACAGGGGCACACCTGGCTAGTGAGGGAGGCGCACTGCTGGGGTTATGAGTTCAGGCCTCACCCAGAACATCGGTTGTTCATTAGCCAGGGAGCTTCCCCCACTCACTTTGTCTAATTCACATGGAAAGTGCCATACGAGGGTGATGACAGTAAATTCTAAACTCTGAAATGTGGAGGTGGCCCAGAGATTGGGATAAGGGGGTTGAAGAGAAAAAGCTCTAAGGATATAAAACCAGACAGGCTCCAGGGGCAGGTACAGTACAACACCTCAACAGGGAGCCATTCGGGGGAGGGGGTTTCACTTCCTCTGTTCAATGTCCTGAGAGGTATTTTAAGATGAAGATAACACCATGGCTCCCAGTTGACTGGCACGTCCTGGGTTAAAGAAAGGAAGGGACTTGGGTTAATAGTCGGAAGATTTGTGTTACCGTCACTGTCTGACCCCCCTTCAGTTCAGAGGTTTGTACGTTGCTGGGTGGAACGCACAGACTCCTGGAGAGCAGGGGCAGCTGTTTCCATGGCAGAGAGCCTGGCACTTAGGAGACTTTCTACACTTGCTGTTTTCAAGCAATTCAATAAAATAACAGTGGAGCTGAAATGTCCAGTCAAAAATTTCAAACCCCCCCCCCCCCAGTGCAAAAATGCTATTTTAGGATCTAAACAGGAGGCTTCCGGCGCTATGGCACCTGACCAGAGAGCTCAGTGGGGGGTGTAAGAGCTGCTGACTCTGAGGGTCCTGGGCTAAATCCACTTGCAGGGGGAAGTGTTTTGATTTATTTGATGGATAATGAGCACCAGCTACCAGGGGAGAAGCCCTGCCAACCTGCTGCCACTCCAGCTGCTGCCCCGGCGGGGGGAGCCCCAGGGGGCCTGCTGCTGCTCCGGCCACCCCAGGAGTGCTGCTGCCGGGGGCCACCGAGCTGTGGCTGCTCCTGCTGCCCGCGGAACCACAGGAGGGAGATGATTTTTTGACAGTGACGGATGCCTCATCGTAAAGGCTTTTGTCTGCCCCCTTCTAGTGACTGCTTGGTACAGGAATGCAGCCCTCACTCCTGGGTCTCTCCTGGGGAAATAATGTTTCTGTGCAAAACACCAAAGCTTTTGACAGAAAGGAAGAAAAGGAAATGGCCACACGATGGGACTAGGACATAAGGAATGAAACACAAGATGCTTCTCCCATGTGCATTGACTTGGAACCTTGTTGTTTGCGGTGTTGTTGTATCCATGTTGGTCCCAAGACATGAGACATAAGGGGGAGGGGGGGTCACATAATATCTTTTCAAGGACCAAGGAAGGGAGTATTATTTACTCCTTCTCATAACACAAGAACTAGGAGGGGTCACCAAATGAAATGAATAAACTGCAGGTTTGAAATGAACACACTTCCCTCAAGCTGCTGGCAATGCTTCTACTAACGCAACCCAATCTGCTGTTAGCCTTCTTGGCAACAAGGGGACTGTTCACTCATATCCAGTTTCTCATCCACTGTAATCCCCAGCTCCTTTTCTGAAGAACTCCCGCTTAGCCAGTCGGTCCCCAGGCTGTAGCAGTGCATTGGATTCTTCCTTCCTAAGTGCAGGACTCTGCACTTCTCCTTGTTGAACCTCCTCAGGTTTCTTTTGGCCCAATCCTCCAATTTGTCTAGGTCACTCTGGACCCAAACCCTGTCCTCCAGCGCTTGGATTCTTTACATGCTTTCACAGAGTGAAGAGCACATGTTCCATGATTTCATATGACAGAGTTTTATGCTATAGGGAGCTTTCCCTGTGTGAATTTGACAGGTGAATCAACATAGAGACATATTATGACCCTTCTCAGGGAGCTGAGGGCTGCGAGTTTCCTTGTTGCCACCTTCCACTAGGAAGAGGGAGTTTTGCATTTGGCAGCTGGATGTTAGTCACCAAACTCACCCAGCCCGTCAGGCACTCAAGGACCCTCCTCTGAGCTACAGCAGCCACCCTAACCCCTGAGTTCCTTCAATGTGTCCCCCTCTGGGGTCCAGCCCGGATCACCAGATACTCAGAGAAATCCCAGATTTTCTCTGCCCAAAGCAATGGTATATCCCAGGTTACTAGTTTTACTGTGGACCACTGCTACTTTATCTCACACCGCACTTGAGTATAGTTATCAAACAAGCAGAAATTTATTTAACAACCGATAGAGATTTAAACAAACAAATGTGAGTGATGGAAACCAACTGTTACCAACTAAACAAAATCAGAAAATGCAACCTATACTTTTTAATAGTTAGCTTTCCTATCTAAGTAGAGTCTCACCTCACACTTCAGTCAATTTCACTGATTGCTAGTCCCTAGGCGCCTCGGCCCTGCCTTTCATGAAGCGCCACTGGTCATTAGGAATCTCCTTGGTGAATGGACCCAGAGTGTTTTTCTCCACCCTGTTATGAACTGACTCAGTCTTTTGTCTTTATTCACAGAAAGGACGATCTCCTCATTCTCATATTGTCCTTGTCACTTCCACAGGGTTTTGATGTCTATAATTTGTCTTTGATGGTTTTCCATTGGCTTTTCTGGGTTGGTGCAGAGGCTGACAATGGAGCAATACATCACATAACTGGCTAGCAAGGGAGAGGTGCCAATTCCCTCCCACTGGAATGGGCCGTCCCCACCAAGACCTATGATTGGGGTGACTCACTTTCACAACAATACCATATGGGCATAATTTTCCATGTACTTACATTACCCCTTAACTATGACTGGGACACACCTCTCGCAGTGAGTAGGAGTATCAATAATTTACAAGCTTTCAGTAGAGATCTCACTGCTATGCTTCCTGGATAACTATCATAAAAGCAGTGGGGTGTGGGGAGTTTGTCAGGTCTGACACAGGAGTTGCTTGTGAAGAACAGTGACCCCTTTGCCAATTGGCACCAATGAGCTTTTGTCACAGATGCACTGAGCTATACAGTCACCCCCTGATAGAACAGAAAGGCCAGCACAAAAAACAGAGAGAGGAACAATAAGATACTAAAATGACAATGGCTGGAACTCTCCATTTCTCTCAGTCTTTGCATTCATGGGCACTAAGAGCTGTAGCTACAGTTGAGGAACCAGGTGAGCAGACAGCTGGCTCAGCCCTCCATACGAGTAACTTTCTCACATATAGGGAGATGGGTCAAAATTGGAATTGATGTTAAGGCTGTGTCTACACTTCAAACACTGGAAATATTCTTCTGACAACCCAACACTGCCTACACTAGGGCTCAGGTCACATTAACTACTTCTCTCGGTGGAGAGGACTTTTCACACCCCTGAGAGATGTGGCTATGCCAACAAAGCTTTTCTACATCGACCAGCCTTTAGATGGCTTATTGACCTGAAAGACAATAGATTTCAGTCTTTTTCTTTATATTGATGGTTGATGAGTGCAGCTGTCCTACCTGCTGGACACATCCTGTGACAGATGTCAGGCCTTTCCTTTGCAAATTAGAGAAGTGGGGAAGACAGTGACGCTTACAGTCTAAGTGGGTAAAACTTATACAACTTGTCACCTCGAGTAGCTTTCCTTTGAATAGAAATTGACTTAGAAACTAAACAAAATAAATTCTATTTGAAAACAAAATACTAAAATCTATACTGGGCCAATATTCTCTTATACACACTTTCTCACACACATTCTCCCACCCCAACCTTTGGAGTGAGGTTTTCTACCAGAACTCTTTATACTACAGGGGGTAAATTAAATCAAATTAACTATTCAAGATTAGCCACCATTTCCTGTACGACTATCAAAACAAAACAAAAAAAACAACTTTCAGTTTTCCAAAATACTTCAGATTATCACACATTTAGTCTCTTCTTCTTTAACCAATAACGTCACCAATAATCTCATTTTAATAGATAAGAATTTGTGATCTTTGAATATGTTTTTATCATATATGTTAGTTTTCTTCTAATGCCCATTGCCAACAACTGAACCTTGGCTCAAGATGTGGTTTGTCCCAACCACTTCTGTGAGTTCAGATATCTCAGGATCTTCTACATTATGTGTTGGTGGAAGGGGTCTCCTATGTGGGAATCTTTGCATCATGAGGAAAAATACCTCTCGTGTCACACTTTTAATCTTTCAAAGTGAGAGAAGTTAGACAAGTGATGTAAATGCATAAAACACAAGAGAGAACTGTCTGGTCTACACTAAAGACATTTATCGGTTAACTATATTACTCCGATGTGTGAAAAATCCACACCACTGAGCAATGTAGTTACACAGCCCTAACCCCCTGTGTAGATAGCGATACATCAGCAGCAGAACTTCTCCTGCCAAAAGAGCCACTGCCGCTTGCGAGGGTTGGACTAATCAAGTCCGATGAGAGAAATCTCTCCCATTGGCTGAAAGCATCTCTAATAGCAGCGCTACAGCAGCGCAGCTACATTGGTGCAGCTGCACCAACATCAGCTTTATTGTGTAGCCACAGCATCAGACACAAAACCATAGAATCAGAACTCAACATGCGAGTATCCAGAAGTCTGAAATTGGAGCCTGATACATTCATTGCCTCATTGGTTACCATCATTTCTACAGCCTTGAAGTCCTTGTTACCCAATCAGGCAGCCAGTTTGGGATCCACGGGAAGGAATGTCCTTTGAAGCTCTCTCTTTGGATCCAAATGGTGAAGGATGATTGTTCTCAATGTAACCTGGCATCCTTTGGAACTGTAATCAGTGACACTGAACTAGGAAATGGAGTTGTACAAACAATTTTCCTTGGGTCACTGGTCACCATAGCTTCCTTTACTGGGGTGGAAACCAAGAACTGGATGTGGACTCTTTCAGCCCCAGCTCTTTCCAAATCCTTGGTCTTGGTTAGGGTAAATTTACACTTCTCCAAAGTAGAATCCTTTACAAAACCACTCCAAATCTCAGCAGTGTTAGTGAGGCTTACCAAAACATGGAGGCTTACCAAAACATGCCCAGCTTTTCTTTAATTTGGTGGCACAGTTCCAGGCAAGGGACTGGATACAGGGCTGGATCACAATCTTCATTAGTGACCAGAGTTGGAGTTTCTATTCAAAAATAGCTATTTTTCTGCAGCTATAAGATTTCCAAAACTGATTTGATTCGATATACATTTTAGCACCTACAAAGGATAAATTCAACAAAACTCCACTTCTATTTCCTCAACATCTGCATCATGAAGGGCAGCATCTCCGACACAATAAGATTAGCTAGGAAAGAACTTCTGTAGGGCCTGGGTTACAAAGGCTTTGGAACCAAATACATGGGCATTGTGCCTACTTCAAAAATCACTTAGCATGGAATTTTCTCCCCAGAACATCTGGGACAATATTGACTTCAACAATTGAACTACACTGTGATCATATGCACTTCCTTCAGTTAGTTGGGGTTCTGCTGTTGTTCACCATTTCTGAGTAGAGATTTTAAATCACTGCTGTTTCTTTGTTAGCCTGTCCAGTAAATTGGAGAGTTCTCTAATGCTGACAGAACTACACCTCAACCTTCTCCATGACATCATGCAGGGATGGGGAAAAAGCAAAGCTGAAGTGAGAAATGATGACTTTAGCAAATAGTCATTTGTCTTAAATTCTCCAATAAATCTGAGCTACATCCTATCAAACTGAACTACTATCCAACTGAGTGACCAAACAGCCTTCAGGAAAGATAGAAACCCACATCACAGAGAGCTAGAATACACGGCAATGGAAGTGTGAAGTGAAATTCCAGAGCAGGTTATATCTGATTATTCAGAATCAGGACAAGAGATTCTCCCATCACATTCTCCTCTGATCCATTCAAACATACTTCACTCAGCACTGTCTCAATAGCCAGTTATGTTATTTACAAAATTTTTAGTATCCGAGCATTGCCATAATGGGGGACAAAACCACTCACCTTGCCAGAAGTGGCTTTACCAATAGATGGAACCTGCGATTTAAACTCCCAATGAGCACACTGTGTTTGGGATCCATTTGAATTCCCCTTCCAGGTCTTTGACACTTTCATCTCCAGTCAGAGTGACTCTGATATAAGATTAAAGAAGTCAAAGCATCATCTCCAAGCACAGACAGCTGAGAACTGTTCCTCACAGGACACTTTGAGAAGTGGATGGATAGAATGGGATGATGATAACCTCTGCATGGCTCAGACAAAAGGTAACAGTTCTGCAGTGATGGGGAGACGCAGAGATTCCCTCCTTCCCCATCTCCTTCCAGTGTCACAGAGGCTGAAATTACACTTTTTTTTCCTGCCCCTGCTCCTCTTCATTTAACTATAATTTGAAAAATTCCCATTATATCTGCTCTTCAGCACAACCCAGAGCAACGTGAGAACAAGTGGCAATGATACAATCAGTATCACTAGTGACTAACAATAATTTTGAAATAGGAGGAATAGTATAAAAGTGATGCTCTCTGGTTCCTGATAGGAAGGACACACTCGAATTACTCATGGGATAATGGAGTTGATAGAAAGGACAAATGGGTCCACCTCAAAAAAGGACAAACTTTAAAAAGGCAAAGATGGGCCACTCATCTGGTCAAACTGAGGGAGAACCATGCTGCAAACAGTTCAAACAGCTTTAAAAGTTACTATGTGGGAATAAGGAAAATTATTAAAGAAAAAAAAGTATTGATAGCCCTAGAGGTGTTTATGTTGTAGATCTCCCCTGCAGATTCTCTGATGACTAACATGGGCTAAGTGCCCACAGAAGGTTTTCCCGCACTCACGGCATTTATAGGGTCTCCCACCGTGTGGATTTTCTGATGTTTAGAAAGGCCTGAGCTGCTAGTGAAGTTTTTCCCACACACACTGCATTCATAGGGCCTCTTCCCTGTGTGGTTTCTCTGATGTTGAGAAAGGGCTGAGCTGTCAGTGAAGCATTTTCTACACTCACTGCATTCATAGGGCCTCTCCCCTGTGTAGATTCTCTGATGTTGATAAAGGCCTGAGCTGCTAGTGAAGCATTTTCCACACACACTGCATTCATAGGGCCTCTCTCCAGTGTGGATTCTCCGATGCCTAATAAGGACTGAGCTGCGCCTGAATTTTTCCCCACACTCACTGCATTCATAGGGCCTCTCCCCTGTGTGAATTCTCTGATGTTCGGAAAGGTTTGAGCTGCTAGTGAAGTTTTTCCCACACTCACAGCATTCATAGGGCCTCTCCCCTGTGTGGATTCTCTGATGTTTAGTAAGGCCTGAGCTGCTAGTGACACTTTTCCCACACTCACTGCATTCATAGGGCCTCTCCCCTGTGTGGATTCTCTGATGTTGATAAAGGCCTGAGCTGCTAGCGAAGCATTTTCCACATCCACTGCATTCATAGGGCCTCTCCCCTGTGTGGATTCTCTGATGGGTAAGAAGGTTTGAGCTGCGATTGAAGGTTTTCCCACACTCACTGCATTCATAGGGCCTCTCCCCTGTGTGGATTCTCTGATGTTTAGAAAGGCCTGAACTGCTAGTGAAGCTTTTCCCACACACACTGCATTCATAGGGCCTCTCCCCTGTGTGGATTCTCTGATGTTGATAAAGGCCTGAGCTGCTAGTGAAGCATTTTCCACACGCACTGCATTCATAGGGCCTCTCTCCTGTGTGGATTCTGTGATGCCTAATAAGGACTGAGCTGCGCCTGAATTTTTCCCCACACTCACTGCATTCATAGGGCCTCTCCCCTGTGTGAATTCTCTGATGTTCGGAAAGGGCTGAGCTGTTAGTGAAGCTTTTCCCACACTCACAGCATTCATAGGGCCTCTCCCCTGTGTGGATTCTCTGATGTTTAGAAAGGCCTGATCTGCTAGTGACACTTTTCCCACACTCACTGCATTCATAGGGCCTCTGCCCTGTGTGGATTCTTTGATGCCCAATAAGGTGCGAACTGCGATTGAAGGTTTTCCCGCACTCAATGCATTCATAGGGCCTCTTCCCTGTGTGGATTCTGTGATGCTTTATAAGGATGGAGTAATCACATATGTTTTCCCCAAACTCAGTGCATGTATTTTTTCTCTTTCCGCTGAGGATTTCCTGCTGGGTTGTGGTTTCCTTGAGGTCCTTCTGAGTTTCCTGACAGGAAATACATTTACCCACTTTCTCCCTGGCTGCTTTCCTGCTCTCTTTCTGGTCTGTGCTGAATATCATGAGATTTTTCCTGCTTATGACTCCAGGACACATTCCTTTTCGATCTTTGTGATAATGCTCTGTGTTTAGCCACTTGCTCAACATTTTCCTGCTGAGAATTCTGCTCCTCTTTCTCACATACCATTGCGTCACCTGCTGTGATAGAGACAGAAACCTCAAACAGGGATGGAAAGGGGAAGGTCAAACCAATACAAGTACTGGAGAGAGGTCAAATAAAAATCAGGAACTGAACTCCCCCAAGTTCTTCCCCCAAACAGGAGAGAGGAGGGGATCAATTCAGCCTTCACATCCCATCCAAATTCACGGGGGAAGGGAGGAAGCTACTGTCTGTTGTCTGCTAGGGTCTACAGGAAGCCATGAGCTATATTTACTGTAAGGATACGACCCCTGCTAGGGACAATAATGAACTGAGAGACCTTCCAAGGGCATTGTAGGGCATCCCAGATGATTCCTTCAGGCACTTACAGATTCTGAGTTGCTTTAATGTTTCCTCACCTGTGCAGGGAGCTCTCAGGATCTCTCTTTCCTCTGAACCCTGGAGGTCTGGGACCCATGGCTCTGCCCGTTGTTCCAGCTGGGAGATCACATCAGGCTGGGAAACTGGAAACCCTGCTCAGATGAAAGAAAACAAAGGAGTTCAGTTGATTTCATAAGACTGTCATAAAAAAAAAACCACTATTAATTTAACTTCAGTGCTTAGTGTGACGGGTGTGCCTGGGGCAGTCCACACTGAAAATGCCAAGGTCAGGGCAGGCTGAAAAAGGGAGAGCAGATGCTCCCAAAACTGGTGGTTAACACTGAAGTTAAACTCACTGACCAGTCACAAACTGTGCTTCTGATCCCCCACGCTGGTTATTGAGAAGCTGAAAAAAGAAATTACACAGCCCCTTTTATTGCATTCCAGTTCTCCAACTCCCAATCAGCACCTAGGTCCCGTACAGTGAGAGGTTATTTAAAAACTCTGCTCATAGACAAAATGTTTTTCTGACCTCAAAGGGTCAGCCACATTACAAGATCACTATAGGTTTGGATCTTACCCAAAGACCACACTGCCAGCCAATCCTTTAGCATGGAAAGACAAGACAGGACACGAAAAACTTGTTAAATGGAATAGCTGTGAGATGCATTCCAAAATCTATATATCAGGTTATTAGCAGTATTGTTGAGCTGCTGGCTTGAAAGTCCGTCTGGAACACATCCACAGTTTGGATGGGTCATTCAGTCCTTTGTTCAAGGCTTCAGTTTGTAGAGAAGTTGCTCCAGAGGTAGGAAGAGGGATTGAAGACAAAATGGAGATGATGCAGCTGCCCTTTATATTCCCTTTGCCATGTGGCTTGTACTTCCTGTGTCCCAAACACAAGCTTCACAGCACATGGCATGGAACAGCCTCGGAGGTCTCAGCACACAGACATACCCCTGTATGTCTTGCTGACTCAATAGGTTTATGCCCTTGATCAGGGATGGGCAAACTACGGCCCACGGGCCACATCCAGCCCACAGGACCATCCTGCCCGGTCCCTGAGCTCCCGGCTGGGGAGGCTAGCCCCTCCCCCACAGCCACACCACCGTGCGGGCAGTGCTCCTGCAGGGCGGGGCTGTGCGCTCCTGCGGGGCAGTGTGTCTGGCTCTGTGTGGTGCACGTGGCTGCCAGACACGCTGCTCTGAGCGGCATGGTAAGGAGGTGGGGGCGTTGGATAAGGAGCAGGGAGTCCCGGGGGGCAGTCAGGGGACAGTTGGATGGGGCGGAGGTTCTGTGGGGACGGGGGTTGGATAGGTGTGAGAGTCCCAGGGGTCTGTCAGTGGGCAGGGGGGTGGATAGAGGTCAGGGCAGTCAGGGGACAGGTAGCAGCGGGGTTGGGTAGGGGGTGGGGTCCTGGGAGGGCAGTTGGGGGGGTCTCTGGAGGGGGCGCTTACGGGACAAGGAGCAGGGGTTGGATTGCTCGGGATTCTAAGGGGGCAGACAGGGGGCGGTAAGTTTGCCCACCCCTGCCCTTGATCCTTTCCATGGTCTCACTGTACAGCTGATGGGCCATCAAACAGCCTAGGCAGCGCTGATGCCAATATGTCTCACCCAGAAACACTGCACAAGTCTGGAAATACAGATCTACTCTACAAATCTATAACTCACAATACAAAGGTGATACAAACATAGAAACAAAATCATCATACTTGGAAAAGCATAACATTTTCACTGACACCTTACCTGGCATATCTAGCACGAGTCATTTCAATGTTATCAAATTGGTATTGATAATAAAAAAAATAATATAAAATGTCTCAATTCCATACACTGTCACACTTGGTAAAGCAGTGAATTCCCAGGACCAGCTCCCCCGGTCCTTGAAGATGCTGAACACTGTGCTTATGACGTATTGAAATACCCACATATCTGCTGGGAACACACACAGACAGACACTGTGTCAGTCTGTACCCCATGTTCACTCTTCTAGAAAATTATGATCAATTTTGTACACAGAATGGCATTTTGAAAACACATAATCTACTGAATATTATCCTGCTAAAATGTGTAGCAACACTGTATGTAAAGTTTTGAGATTTTACTGTATGATATTACTGAAAAAGTTACAATGCTCGGGAAGATCAGTTCCTCGGAGACAGCGAGGCAAACAGCTGGTCAAACAGGTGTGAAGACATTTACATTCCATCACAGGGACACTTCAAGCTCATATCTCCAACAGACAGCCTGGCACCATGACTCAGCTGAGAACTGAAGTTGTTTCTAGTACAAAGGACTGAATTATAAAAAGAGGTGAGGAAAATACTTGAGACTTTCTCTCTCCCTTCCCTCTGCTCATGACAACTTCTGAAGAACTGAACATGGGCGGCAGGGGCGGGTTAGGGGGAGTCCTGGCTGAAAGGAAAACCAGCCTGTCTCAGCACGTGATGAGAGAACATTTGCTTTCCATCCATTTCAGCTTGTTAACTTAGATCAGGGGTTGGCAAACTTTTTGGCCAGAGGGCCACATCGGGGTTGCAAAATTGTACGGAGGGCCGGGTAGGAATGGCTGTGCCTCCCCTAACAGCCTGGTCCCGCCCCCATTTGACCCCACCCACTTCCCGCCCCCTGACTGCCCCTCTCAGAACTGCCGACCCATCCAACCCCCAGCTCCCTTCCCTGACCTCCCCCTCCAGAGACCCCACGCCACTAACCACACCCTCCAGAACCCTCCTGGGATCCCACCCCCTATCTAAGCCCCCCGAGCCTTGTCCCCTAATCGCCTCCCACCTTGCCTCCCCCAGAACCCCACTCAACCCCTCCTGCTCCCTGTCCCCTGACTGCCCCAACCCATATTCACACCCCCACCCCCTGACAGGCCCCGGGACACCCAACCTTATCCAACCCCTGTTCCCCATCCCCTGACCACCCGCTCCCTGTCCCGACTGCCCCCAGGACTCTTGGCCCTTATCCAACCCCTGGCCCCCTTACCACAGCCACACGGCTCGGAGCTAGACACAAGGTCCCTCAGGAGCACGCAGACCAGCCCCCTTACCATGCCACTCAGAGCAGTAGGAGCTCGCAGCCCCACCGCTGCAGCATTGCCCAGGAGCGGTGGGCCAGAGCGCTGGCGGCGCGGCATGTTGAGGCTGCAGTGGGACAGCGGGGGCGAGGGGACAGCAGGGGAGGGGAGGGGAGGGGGGAGCCTCCTCGGCTGGGAGCTCAAGGGCCGGGCAGGCTGGGCCCGCGGGCCAGGTGTGGCCTGCGGGCCGTAGTTTACCCACCCCTGACTTACACATTAGTTTGTAAAAAGAACAGGAGTACTTGTGGCACCTTAGAGACTAACAAATATATTTGTGTTTTATCTTGCATTTCTTTTGTAAACAATTCTGACTTTTATGACTAGTTACCTGTAGTCACTTAAAATCTTTTTTTTTTTGGTAATTAACAATCTTGTTTTATTGTTTTATCCAACTAGTGTGTTTGGATTAAAGTGTGTTGGAAACTGCATTTGGGATGTAGCGGGGTGGACCCCCGCTCCTGCTCTGAAGAGTTAAAAACAGCCCTGGGAGGGGGCTGTGGCTGGAGAAAGCAGCTTTTAGGCTGGGCTGATTGGGGGAAGTGGCTACAGCTGGGGCCACGCCCCAAACAGACTCAGCTGGCCTATAAAGGCAGAGAAGCCAGGGGCAGATAGAGTCTCTCTCTGTTTGTAGAGGGAGATGGGCCTGGCTGCAGGGAGCTGGACACAGGGTACCTGAGTGGAGCAGGGCTGGGGAAAGGCAGAGGAGCTGGGGAGCTCCAGCCTGGAAAGCCCCAGGCTGAGGCCTAGCAGAAGGCAATAGGTACTGGGGGGTTGCAGAGGGCAGCCCAGGGGTAGGCAAAGGCAGCAGGTCCAAACCCTCCTTGCCAGTGATGAGTGGCTGATACTGCAGCCTGCCCCAGGGTGTGGGGCTAGACGATGACTGGCCTTATACTGAGCCAAGGTGGGAATAGAGGGTGGGAGTTCCCTGGGGAGGGGAGACCCTAAGACTGAGGGGTTACTGCCAGAGGGCAGCACCTCAGGTAAAAGGGGCACCAGGTACAGGGAGGGACACGGGGGGCCAGAGGACAGGCGGATCACTGGCCTGCAGAGGGTGCGCTGGAGCTGGAGTGAGCTAATTCCCAGAAGTCACCAGCAGGGGGTGCCGCAGGGATGAGTCCACTCATCTACATGGGATAACAAGGCTGGTGCATGTGATTTTCCACAGATGAAATGACTGACTTCATATGAGCTTGCCTTGTTCAGTAGTGTGCTGGGCAGGGAAAGATGCACATTTCTGGGGGAAGTCTGGGAACAGAGACTTTTCTGGGGTTTTCCTGTGCTGCACTGTAACTCCTGAGTCGCTGACTAGCAGCACTAAATACTGTGTAGCTGGGAGTGAGTTACATGCTGGAGACTGTGTGATAACTGCCCAGGAGCGGCTGCTCTCACAGTAAAACAGTGTAAAAGTCACCCCAGCTTGGGAAAGTCACCCCAGGGGACACAGCTGTTCAACACTCCAGATTGCACTGTGGTTAATGTCACAGACACTCAATTTCAAAGAAGCTCCCAAAACACAGAAAAAGTAAATCCATGTCCCAGAAATCCAAGACTCCAGAGAGAGGGCAAGTCTCCCTGCCACTGCTTCTTGCTGATGGAGAGGTCCAGAGACAAAGAGAGAGTCCTGGGGAAGCTGGGAACAGTAACCATGGGCTGGTGGGGTTCAGTGGAGAAAGGGAACAGGAAGGGCAGGGATATGACTGAATGCAGGATCTCAGCAGAACTAGATGTCAGGATAGCACATAGTGCAGCGCATTGGAAAACATAATCCCAACTAGACATATAAAATGATGAGGTCTACATTAGCTGTTTCCACTCAAGAGAGAGATCTTGGAGTCATGGATAGTTCTCTGAAAACATCCACTCAATGTGCAGCAGCAGCAGTCAAAAAGCGAACGGAATGTTGGGAATCATTAAGCAAGGGATAGAAAAGACAGAAAATATCATATTGCCGGTATATAAATCTATGGTGCACCCACATCTCGCATACGGCTGTAGGAGCTGGATTGTATAATGTACCGAGAGAATTTAATGTATGATTTGATTTCATCCTGTCAGCCACCCTGTTTGAATAGCAGAAGGGAATGACAGACCAGAACAATCCTTCTGACTGATGATGGTCACCTTTTGTTTTAGGATAAGTTACACTGTCTACTATGGTTTCCTCTATGTATTACAAATTAGGCACTCTAGTTAAATCTACATGTCTTTGTTTTAAGGTTTAGTAAATAAGAGACAGGATTCTCTATTGTGTCTATGTTAAGTAGATTAGAGAAACATTGAAGGCAAGGTTTCATTTGCAATGCCTTTTTGCTCGATATAAAACACTACTGTTTGTATTCTCAGTGGGTTTGTGTGAATGAGGATGTATGCATCAGGAAAAGAGAAGGTGTAAAGGCCATTGTTATAGCCAGAGTCAAGGAAGAAGGAGTCAAGAGACTTAAAGGACATCAAAGAATCAACAACGCGCATCCATAATGAAGGGCAGATTGATGACCCTGAGGTAAAGGCTGGCACCCCTGAGGACAATTGATTAAATGAGAACAAAGGACAGGCTGACCCTCTCAGAGGTGCACTGGAATGTTTACACCAGTTAAGAAGTAACCGATCACAAACAGATACAGCAAAATCCATAGACTTCAACAAAGGAAAAAACCCTATAAGAACCAGGGTGCTTGGCCATGGGACTTTGGGTTCATCTTGCCACACTCCCGGAGCATTGGATTGCGACCGACAAGAGCCCAGCCCCACACTTGTGCTCAATCTAACTGGCCATTAGATTGACTTCAGCTACAACAGACCAGTAACTATGGAGTGAGTGAGAGAGAGAGAGAGAGGGAGAGTGAGTGTGTGTGTAAAAAGCATATGCTAACTGTTATATTCTCAATAAATGCTGTGTATTTACCTTTCTCTATAAAGATCCCGTGTGCTTTGTAGGAGCATAACACTGCATGCAGATGTGGTTGCCCCATCTCAAAGAAGTTTACTTATGCAAACAGGAGATATTTGACACTGTGCAATATTGTTCCTGTGTTCTGCAGCAGGGGAGGGTCTGTGGCAGTGTGAGGGCCCCTGGCATATTGGGGTGATGCAGAGACAGGACAGAGCAGAGGTGGCATTGTGGGGCTGGCGTGAACCATATCTCTTCATTTCCCCTTCCAAGAACTGAGGGGACAGGAATCCTTACCCAGCGAGGTCACAGTCTCATAGTTCTCCTGCATGACGTCTCTGTAGAGGGCTCTCTGAGCAGAATCCAGCAGAGCCCACTCTTCCCTGGTGAAATACACAGCCACCTCCTCGAAGGTCACTGGCCTCTGAAAGACCAAGAGTCCAACACTCAGTACCTGCTGCCCCACTCACAGCCCCACTATTTGTGGGGGAGAGAAGCCAATCAAATGCAAGCTTTGGGTGGATCACAGTCAGAGTCCCACCTCCACCCGACTCAGAGCATCCTGGAAACACCAGGTTAAGGGGACGAATAGAGAGTCCCTTTTCTCTCCCAGCAGATCCATCACACTCCTACTAGCCACAGACGGATAAAGGAGATGGAGCCCCTAGCAGGGATCAGGGAGAGATCTCTGGTAGGAAGCCCAACACCCTCCTCATTGTGCAGAGCTGGATACGAAAGGAGGGGAATCTCCCCTAAACCTCACTAGTGGGTGCCCCCTTCATATTTCACAGCAGCCACTGGTTAGTCAGGTCAGGCTCCAGCACTGGGAGTCTGGTCAGTTTTCCTAGCCCCATGTAGGAGGGTTATTTTCTGTTTCACAAATTAGGGTATTTCCACCTCCTAATCTCATGGGTCTGTTCCTAGAATCTGGGCCATTTATTAAACTCCCCCCAGCAGGAATGTCACAAGCTGTCCTCCTCCCTTCCCCACCTTGTGCATTTCCTGCCCTGCTCCAAACCAGACTGTGCAAATCTTCCCATCTCCGGTGTATTTGCTGTCCCTCTCCCCTCCTGCTGTCCCTCTCCCCTCCTGCAGGAACCCACCAGCAACCCCCCGACAATCCCTACCTGAACAGCCTCCTCTGCAGCCATTTCTCTCCCCTGTCCCATGGCAGGATGGGATGAGCTGGAGTGAAACACGGACGTCATTCTGCAGCCTGGGAGGGTGAGAAGGGCAGTTGTGGGGGTTACAGAACAGGCTTTAGTTAATTTCACAGGACGATTCTCCCAGGCCCTTTCCCTGCAGACAGACATCCTAGATTCTGCCATCCTGGGAAAATGCTCAATCTCTTTATTACAGTGTGGAGCTGGCCCCTCCTGCCAGGCTAAGCCCAGAGAGAGATTTTTAACCTTCCTTCTCCCTCCCCCAAACTCATAACTAAGTCTCTGAACACAAGGCTGGAAAAGAGCAGAACCAAAGGAGTCACTGTGGGGGATTCCCTCGGACACTGACCCCTCGGCAGTCACACCCCAGCAGGGGGAATATGGAGTCAAGAACTGGCTTTTCCTCTGTCTGATCCTTTTCTTGTTCACTGGAAAGTGGTTCTGCCCAGGGATGCTGCAATACATGTGTCTGGGTGGACTAAAGAGCTGGAAATCTCTCCCCCCCACTCATTTCTCCCACTGCCCCTTTCAGTCTCTCCTTCCCCTGTCCTCTCTCCCTGCCCCTCTGGCTGGGACAGTCCCATTCCTGGGGGCTTTGCTCTCCCATGGCTGGATTTGCTCCTAGCAATTGCTAATGGGAGGAGAGGCTGTTTGTGTAGAGTCACTTTCTTGCCAGTCCCCAGCACTTTCTCAGAGGACTTTCAGTTACCTGGACTCTGGTAGAATTTGTATTAACGGGGCCCAGGGCTGCCCCAAGGGGCTAGTACCAGCTGCAGAAAGTCATCACCTGGGCTGGGCAGCTACTGAATAACTAGAGGGAAAAGGGGGACTGTTTGATTGGATTTTATATTACAGTCCAATACATAAACATAGAGGGTGGGAGTTCCCTGGGGAGGGGAGACCCTAAGACTGAGAGGTTACTGCCAGAGGGCAGCACCCCAGGTAAAAGGGGCACCAGGTCCAGGGAGGGACATGGGGTGCCAGAGGACAGGCGGATCACCGGCCTACAGAGGGTGCGCTAGAGCTGGAATGAGCTAATTCCCAGAAGTCACCAGCAGGGGGTGCCGCAGGGGTGAGTCCACTCATCTACATGGGATAACAAGGCTGGTGCATGTCAGTTTCCACTGATGAAATGACAGACTTCATATGAGCTTGCCTTGCTCAGTAGTGTGCTGGACAGGGAAAGATGCACATTTCTGGGGGAAGTCTGGGAACAGAGACTTTTCTGGGGTTTTCCTGTGCTGCACTGTAACTCATGAGTCGCTGACTAGCAGCACTAAATACTGTGTAGCTGGGAGTGAGTTACATGCTGGAGACTGTGTGTTACCTGCCCAGGAGCGGCTGCTCTCACAGTAAAACAGTGTAAAAGTCACCTCAGCCTGGGGAACTGAGGGGACACAGCTGTTCAACACTCCAGATTGCACTGTGGTTAATGTCACAGACACTCAATTTCAAAGAGGCTCCTAAAACACAGAGAAAGTAAATCCATGTCCCAGAAATCCAAGACTCCAGAGAGAGGGCAAGTCTCCCTGCCACTGCTTCTTGCTGACAGAGAGGTCCAGAGACAATGAGAGAGTCCTGGGGAGGCTGGGGACAGTAACCATGGGCTGGTGGGGTTCAGTGGAGAAAGGGAACAGGAAGGGCAGGGATAGTACTGAATGCAGGATCTCAGCAGTACTAGATGTCAGGATAGCACATAGTGCAGCCCATTGGAAAACATAATCCCAACTATACATACAAAATGATGAGGTCTAAATTAGCTGTTTCCACTCAATAGAGAGATGTTGGAGTCACGGATAGTTCTCTGAAAACATCCACGCAATGTGCAGCAGCAGTCAAAAAGCGAACGGAATGTTGGGAATCATTAAGCAAGGGATAGAAAAGACAGAAAATATCATATTGCCTGTATATAAATCTATGGTGCACCCACATCTCGAATACGGCTGTAGGAGCTGGATTTTATAATGTACTGTGAGAATTTAATGTATGATTTGATTTCATCCTGTCAGCCACCCCGTTTGAATAGCAGAAAGGAATGACAGACCAGAACAATCCTTCTGACTGATTATGGTCACCTTTTGTTTTAGGATAAGTTACACTGTCTACTATGGTTTCCTCTATGTATTACAAATTAGGCACTCTAGTTAAATCTACATGTCTTTGTTTTAAGGTTTAGTAAATAAGAGATAGGATTCTCTATTGTGTCTATGTTAAGTAGATTAGAGAAACATTGAAGGCAAGGTTTCATTTGCAATGCCTTTTTGCTCGATATAAAATACTACTGTTTGTATTCGCAGTGGGTTTGTGTGAATGAGGATGTATGCATCAGGAAAAGAGAAGGTGTAAAGGCCATTGTTATAGCCAGAGTCAAGGAAGAAGGAGTCAAGAGACTTAAAGGACATCAAAGAATCATCAACGTGCATCCATAACGAAGGGCAGATTGATGACTCTGAGGTAAAGGCTGGCACCCCTGAGGACAATTGATTAAATGAGAACAAAGGACAGGCTGACCCTCTCGGAGGTGCACTGGAATGTTTACACCAGTTAAGAAGTAACCGATCACAAAGTGATACAGCAAAATCCATAGACTTCAACAAAGGAAAAAACCCTATAAGAACCAGGGTGCTTGGCCATGGGAGTTTGGGTTCATCTTGCCACACTCCTGGAGCATTGGATTGCGACCGACAAGAGCCCAGCTCCACATTCGTGCTCAGTGTAATTGGCCATTAGATTGACTCGAGCTACAACAGACTGGTAACTATGAACTGCTCTGGGAGAGGGAGGGGTGTGTTTGTGTGTGGGTGTGTCTTCCTCTATAAAGATCCCATGTGCTTTGTAGGAGCATAACACCAAACAGGAGATATTTGACACTGTGCAATATTGTTCCTGTGTTCTGCAGCAGGGGAGGGTCTGTGGCAGTGTGTGGGTCACTGGCATATTGGGGTGATGCAGAGACAGGACAGAGCAGAGGTGGCATTGTGGGGCTGGCATGAACCGTATCTCTTCATTTCCCCTTCCAAGAACTGAGGGGACAGGAATCCTTACCCAGCGAGGTCACAGTCTCATAGTTCTCCTGCATGACGTCTCTGTAGAGGGCTCTCTGAGCAGAATCCAGCAGAGCCCACTCTTCCCTGGAGAAATACACAGCCACCTCCTTGAAGGTCACTGGCCCCTGAAAGAGCAAGAGTCCAACACTCAATACCTGCTGCCTCACTCACAGCCCCACTATTTGTGGGGGAGAGAAGCCAATCAAATGCAAGCTCTGGGTGGATCACAGTCAGAGTCCCACCCCAACCCCACTCAGAGCATCCTGGAAACACCAGGTTAAGGGGACGAATAGAGAGTCCCTTTTCTCTCCCAGCAGATCCATCACACTCCTACTAGCCACAGACGGATAAAGGAGATGGAGCCCCTAGCAGGGACCAGGGAGAGCTCCCTGGTAGGAAGCCCAACACCCTCCCCATTGTGAGGAGCTGGATATGAAGGGAGGGGAATCTCCCCTAAACCTCAGTAGTGGGTGCCCCCTTCATATCTCACAGCAGCCGCTGGTCAGTCAGGACAGGCTCCAGCACTGGGAGTCTGGTCAGTTTTCCTAGCCCGATGTAGGAGGGTTATTTTCTGTTTCACAAATTGGGGTATTTCCACCTCCTAATCTCATGGGTCTGTTCCTAGAATCTGGGCCATTCATTAAACTCCCCCCAGCAGGAATGTCACAAGCTGTCCTCCTCCCTTCCCCACCTTGTGCATTTCCTGCCCGGCTCCAAACCAGACTGTGCAAATCTTCCCATCTCCGGTGTATTTGCTGTCCCTCTCCCTCCTGCAGGAACCCACCAGCAACCCCCCGATAATCCCTACCTGAACAGCCTCCTCTGCAGCCATTTCTCTCCCCTGTCCCATGGCAGGATGGGATGAGCTGGAGTGAAACACAGACGTCATTCTGCAGCGTGGGAGGGTGAGAAGGGCAGTTGTGGGGGTTACAGAACAGGCTTTAGTTAATTTCACAGGACCATTCTCCCAGGCCCTTTCCCTGCAGACAGACATCCTAGATTCTGCCATCCTGGGAAAATGCTCAATCTCTGTATTACAGTGTAGACCTGGCCCCTCTTGCCAGGCTAAGCCCAGAGAGAGATTTTTAACCTTCCTTCTCCCTCCCCCAAACTCATAACTAAGTCTCTGAACACAAGGCTAGAAAAGAGCAGAACCAAAGGAGTCACTGTGGGGGATTCCCTTGGACACTGACCCCCCGGCAGTCACACCCCAGCAGGGGGAATATGGAGTCAAGAACCAGCTTTTCCTCTGTCTGATCCTTTTCTTGATCACTGGAAAGTGGTTCTGCCCAGGGATGCTGCAATACATGTGTCTGGGTGGACTAGAGAGCTGGAAATCTCTCCCCCCCACTCATTTCTCCCACTGCCCCTTTCAGTCTCTCCTTCCCCTGTCCTCTCTCCCTGTCCCTCTGGCTGGGAAAGTCCCATTCCTGGGGGCTTTGCTGTCCCATGGCTGGATTTGCTCCTGGCAATTGGTAATGGGAGGAGAGGCTGTTTGTGCAGAGTCACTTTCTTGCCAGTCCCCAGCACTTTCCCAGAGGACTTTCAGTTACCTGGAGTCTGTGGTAGAATTTGTATTAACAGGACCCAGGGCTGCCCCAAGGGGCTAGGACCAGCTGGAGAAAGTCATCACCTGGGCCGGGCAGAGAAGCAGCTTTAATTAAGGTCACATCCCAGCACAGAGCCCCTGCTGGGGGAGCAGCAGCTGCTAAGCCTGGTCTCCCAGATCACAATGGAGGCTGCAGCGTCTGACCCAGGAAGCTGAACCCCAATATCCCGGGCAGAGAGGGACAGAGCGTTTGAGCAGCTTCCCTCCTTTAGCTCTCTGGGGAGAGCAGCTAATGAGAGCCCCTCCTCACAGGGAGAACTGCTGATCTCATTTGCCCCACTGTCCATCTGGAGTCACTCCTTGTCTTTCCATGCAGTGACTCTGGATTAATAATGGTCTCAATGAAACCAGATTTCAGGAAGAATGAGTCCAGAACGCTGTGGAAGAGACCATTGTGTGGCATTTCTAGCCCCCTTCCCACCTGCCTCACCCCCCAGATCTAGGACAAAGACGGGGGGGGGGGGGAGAAGAGCATGAATATACCAGAAGTTCCTGCAGTTTTCAAGAGGGGAGAAAAGAAAAATCTGTGATTTCACCTGACAGTGTTTGGTAAGTGGATAGAAAGTTACCAGGGTGAGTGGGCCTGGCTGGGGGCTGCCTGGCCGCGCTTGGAGCCAGGATTGTGGCACAAACTGATCCGGGAGCAGGATCAGGGTTAGCAGCAGCCCCCAGACACCCCCCGGTGCCCAGAGCCCAGACCCCACAGCCGGGGCCCCAGACACCCCCACAGCCCCAGCCACGGTCCTGCCAGATCTTCCCTGGCCCCCAGTCCCCAGAGCCCCTGGCCAGGGGCCCCAGACACCCCAGAGCCCCCAGCCCCAGGGGAGCTGGACACTGGCGAAGGGGAGAGAAAATGGGGCACAATCGGGGGCAGGGAACTTCTCAGGGGTTGGGGAGGGGGTCACCCTGGGGGCTGCTCGTGGCTCTAGGGAGAAAGGGGCGGGGCGGCGGGGGCGGGGGTCCCCACGGGGGCAGCGGTAAATCCGAGGGGCCTCAGCCCCCTTCTCTCCCCGCTCCCCGGGGTCACCGGCTCCCGGCCATGTCCGGGCTGCACCGACACTTCCCCGCCCTTTCCCAGCCCCCCCGGGACCCCCCCGCTCGGCCCCGCCCCCGGGCTCGCGCCGGGACCTGGAGGCTGCAGCTCCGCAGCGGGGGCGGGGCCGGGCCGGGCACGGGGGGGTTAATGAAGGTCTCTCCCGCCGCGATCTGCGCATGCCCAGAGCCCCAGCGGCACAAACCTTCTCCGGCCCGGGAGAGGCTCCAACGGCCCCGCACGAGCCAGGCAGAACCGCAGCGACCCAGACGCGCGTTCGCGCTCCGGCTCCGCCTCCCTGGTCGACGTCACTTCCGCTCCAGGGAGAGTCCGGAACTACATTTCCCAGCCTGCCCCGGGGCCGCGTCCGCCCTCCCAGCCCGGGTAAGGGAGGGGTCAGGAGCTGAAACTGCGCATGCTCCGTGCGAGCCCCGCTGGGGGCGGGAGAACAAAGCTGCTGCTGCCGCCTCCGTGTGAGCCGGTGAGTGAGAGACCCCGGGGGGGGGCGGGCACGTGACTCTGCCCCGGGGAACCTGGGAGAAGCCTCGGAGCCGCCTCGGGGAGGGGTGAGTCGGGGTTGCGCGGGGTCATTGGGGAGGGAGATTCGAACTGTTTTGTACAGCCAGTAAATTCCCCGGGGGGAGGGGGGTAAATTCCCACATACAAGGTCTGTCAAGTGTTTCCCCTTTTCTCTCGTTATCTCACGGGGCCATAAAATTGGGAGATTCCCCCCGATGATCAGCTCTCTGATCTCCCCCCATATTGCCCTGGTCTCCCCACACTTCTCAAGTGTCCATTTAAAATCTCTCCCATGGGGGGTCCCCCCCCCCGTTTTACCTGCAGCGCTTTGTCCTTGTCCCGGTGGGAAATTGTTGCCCCGGGTCAGTCCCCAGCACGTGGCTGCCCCTGGCGGGGTGAGATGCCGGTTCTCTGCCAGGGCGGGGGTGGGAGGGGCACGTGTCCCCCGTGGGGGCTGCCCGGACCCCGGTTTTCCGATCCCAGTTACTGACCCCAACTACCACCACAGCCCCCGGCCACCTGCCCATCCCCCACTGCTGCCCCCGTCCCTCATCCAGGGACCTACCAGCTTCCCCCCCCCCCTCTTAAATCAGCTCCTCAAAGGGCTCCCTGCTGCCCATGGGAGGAATGGTGGCAGAGGGAGATGCCATCACTTTGTGTTTATGTATTGGATAGTCTCATAAAATCCAGTCAAACAGCCCCCCTTTTCCCTCTAGTTATTTAATAGCAACATAAAATCCCCCCAGATCTTGGTGTTTTTCTCTCGTGTTGTCAATTGCTTACCTTGTTACACGTTTATCCCCTAAACATTTGCTCCACTTCCCTTTAGTTGTCTATTTCTAAGTGAATATCCCCAGAGATTTTTTCCTTGTCTCTCTAATGATAAAATAAAAAGGAAATCTGAGAGTTACACCTTTCCTCAGATTCTTAAACATGGATAAAAAATGTTTGCAAATGTTGCCCATTTCTGCTCTATTCATTTATCAAATATTGATGTGAAATACACTCAGATTTTACCTCATACCAACAACTGATATAAAATACCTCCGATTTTCCACTTTCCTCTCTATAATTGGCAAAAATGGATCCAAAATCGCTCAGATTTCCACCCTTTCTCTTTCATTTCTGAACATTGATCTCAAAGCTCAGGATTTCCCTCTTTCTACGTCATTATCAAATATCCATTAAAAATCCTGTCGGGTTCGGGCTGTTTCCCCATGTCTCTAAATCCCAGCAACTTCTTCTTTGGAGGGAACCTGTTGCCCTGAGTCATTGTCCATCCTGGAGGTCGCAGGGGGTTAAATTGCCCAGTGATCATCTGTCCCCTCTCCTTTGAGAACCATTTCTTCCTCCTTTATCTCTGTTAAAATGTTTGCTGATGAAAGAGACCAGCCACATGTTTAATCAAATCCAGAGGCCTCCCCCTGTTTGGGGGATCGGTGGTTCCCAGCTGGTAACGGGAGAGTTGGTTGGACCCTTTTCTTTTCTCCAGCTGGCACTGGGTGAGGAGGTCACTCTGAGTGCAGCGTGGGTCCAGCAGTATCCCAAACCCCATGACAAATGGTCTCTGGAAGGGGCTGCTTCCCACATTGCTAAGATGTAGCCACCTTGGGGTGGATCCATGGTGACCATTATTTGCTAGTGACAGGGCATGGACATGTCTTACCTTTCTGCTGAAGGGCAGGCGGAGGTCCTAGGCAGGCAGTGAGTTCCCAATTGGGGTCCCTGGCTGGTGGGGGCTCTTGGTGGGGGGAACCCTTTGGGATTCCTAGCCTGGCAGTGAAGATCTGGTAGGGGTTCTCTGGCTGGTGGGGCTCTGAGGGGTATCTGGGGTCTCTGGCCAGGGATTCTGGGGGTTGGGTCCCAGGGAATATATGGTGGGACCCTGGCTGGGGGGTCTGGATTCTGGGTACTGGGGGGTGTTTGGAGGCCCCTGGATGGAGGCTCTGGGGGCTGCTACTAACCATGCTCCTTCTATCTCATCAGCTTGTGCCAGAATCCTGGCTCCAAGCACATCCCAGCATTCCCCAGCCAGGCCCAGTCACCGTGATAACTTTCTAGCCACTTATCAAACACTGTGAGGTGAAGTGACAGATTTTGCTTTTCTCTCCTCTTGAAAACTGCAGGAATTTCTGGTTTCATAGGGAAAATTCCTGCCCTGATTCCTTGTCCTAGATCTGGGGGGGGTGAGGGAGGTGGGAAGGGGTTTATCACTATCTTCCACAGCATTCTGGACTCCTTCTTTCTGAAATCTAGATTCATTGAGAACATTGTTAATCCAGAGTCACTGTATGGAAAGACAAGGAGTGACTCCAGATGGACAGTGGGGCAAATGAGATCAGCAATTCTCCCTGTGAGGAGGGGCTCTCATTAGCTGCTCTCCCCAGAGAGCTAAAGGAGGGAAGCTGCTCAAACGCTCTGTTCCTCTCTGCTCAGGATATTGCGGTTCAGCTTCCTGGATCAGACACTGCAGCCTCCATTGTGATCTGGGAGACCAGGCTTAGCAGCTGCTGCTCCCCCAGCATGATTCTGTGCTGAGAAGTGACCTTAATTAAAGCTGCTTCTCTGCCCGGCCCAGGTGATGACTTTCTGCAGCTGGTACTAGCAGACCTGGGCTTTGTTAATACAAATTCTGAGCCACAGACTCCAGGTAACAGACAGACCTCAGAGAAAGTACTGGGGACTGACAAGAAAGTGACTCTGCACAAACAGCACCCCCCACCTCACCCCCCAATATCTCCTCTCATTAGTAGTTGCCAGGAGAAAATCTAGCCATGGGAGAGCAAAGAACCAGGAATGGGCTTTCCCAGCCAGAGGGGCAGGGAGAGAGGACAGGGGAAGGAGAGACTGAAAGGGGCAGTGGGAGAAATGAGTGGGGGGAGAGATTTCCAGCTCTCTAGTCCACCCAGACACACGTATTGCAGCATCCCTGGGCAGAACCACTTTCCAGTGAACAAGAAAAGGATCAGACAGAGGAAAAAAGGGTTCCAGACTCCATATTCCCCCTGCTGGGGTGTGACTGCCAAGGGGTCAGTGTCCGAGGGAATCCCCCACAGTGACTCCTTTGGTTCTGCTCTTTTCTAGCCTTGTGTTCAGAGACTTAGTTATGAGATTGGGGGAGGGAGAAGGGAGGTTAAAAATCTCTCTGTGGGCTTAGCCCGGCAGGAGGGGCCAGCTCCACACTGTAATAAAGAGATTGAGCATTTTCCCAGGATGGCAGAATCTAGGATGTCTGTCTGCAGGGAAAGGGCCTGGGGGAATCGTCCTGTGACATTAACTAAAGCCTGTTCTGTAACCCCCACAACTGCCCTTCTCACCCTCCCAGGCTGCAGAATGACGTCCGTGTTTCACTCCAGCTCATCCCATCCTGCCATGGGACAGGGGAGAGAAATGGCTGCAGAGGAGCCTGTTCAGGTAGGGATTATCGGGGGGTTGCTGGTGGGTTCCTGCAGGAGGGAGAGGGACAGCAAATACACCGGAGTTTAATGAGTGGCCCAGATTCTAGGAACAGACCCATGAGATTAGGAGGTGGAAATACCCCAATTTGTGAAACAGAAAATAATCCTCCTACATGGGGCTAGGAAAACTGACCAGACTCCCAGTGCTGGAGCCTGACCTGACTGACCAGCGGCTGCTGTGAGATATGAAGGGGGCACCCATCAGTGAGGTTTAGGGGATATTCCCCTCCCTTCATATCTAGCTCCTCACAATGGGGAGGGTGTTGGGCTTCCTACCAGGGAGCTCTCCCTGGTCCCTGCTAGGGGCTCCATCTCCTGTATCGGTCTGTGGCTAGTAGGCCTGTTATGGATCTGCTGGGAGAGAAAAGGGGCTCTCGCTTTATCCCCTTAACCTGGTGTTTCCAGGATGCTCTGAGTGGGGTGGGGGTGGGACTCTGACTGTGATCCACCCAGAGCTTGCATTTGATTGGCTTCTCTCCCCCACAAATAGTGGGGCTGTGAGTGGGGCAGCAGGTACTGAGTGTTGGACTCTTGCTCTTTCAGGGGCCAGTGACCTTTGAGGAGGTAGCTGTGTATTTCTCCAGGGAAGAGTGGGCTCTGCTGGGCTCTGCTCAGAGAGCCCTCTACAGAGACGTCATGCAGGAGAACTATGAGAATGTGACCTCGCTGGGTAAGGATTCCTGTCCCCTCAGTTCTTGGAAGGGGAAATGAAGAGTTAAGGTTCACGCCAGACCCACAATGCCATCTCTGCTCTGTCCTGTCTCTGCATCACCCCAGTATGCCAGTGACCCACACACTGCCACAGACCCTCCTCTGCTGCAGAGTACAGGAGCAGTATTGCACAGTGTCAAATATCTCCTGTTTGCTCAAGTAAACTTCTTTGAAATGGGGCGACCACATCTGCATGCAGTGTTATGCTCCTACAAAGCACACAGGATCTTTGTAGAGGAAGGTAAATATACAGCATTTATTGAGAATACAACAGTTAGACAGACAGACAGACTCTCTCTCTCTCTCTCTCTCTCCCTCTGCCCGTGATGTTCATAGTTACCAGTTTGTTGTAGCTTCTAATAGCCAGTTAGCTTGAGCACGAGTGTGGGGCTGGGCTCTTGGTGGTCGCAATCCAATGCTCCGGGAGTGTGGCAAGATGAACCCAAACTCCCATGGCCAAGCACCCTGGTTCTTATAGGTTTTTTTTCTTTGGTGAAGTCTATGGATTTTGCTGTGTCACTTTGAGATCGGTTACTTCTTAACTGGTGTAAACATTCCACTGCACCTCCGAGAGGGTCAGCCTGTCCTTTGTTCTGATTTAATCAATTTTCCTCAGGGTCATCAATCTGCCCTTCGTTATGGATGCGCATTGATGATTCTTTGATGTCCTTTAAGTCTCTTGACTCCTTCTTCCTTGACTCTGGCTATAACAATGGCTTTTACACCTTCCTGATGCATACATCCTCATTCACACAAACCCACTGAGAATACAAACAGTAGTGTTTTATATCGAGCAAAAAGGCATTCCAAATGAAACCTTGCCTTCAATGTTTCTCTAATCTACTTAACATGGACACAATAGAGAATCCTGTCTCTTATTTACTAAACCTTAAAACAAAGACATGTAGATTTAACTAGAGTGCCTAATTTGTAATACATAGAGGAAACCATAGTAGACAGTGTAACTTATCCTAAAACAAAAGGTGACCATAATCAGTCAGAAGGATTGTTCTGGTCTGTCATTCCTTTCTGCTATTCAAACAGGATGGCTGACAGGATGAAATCAAATCATACATTAAATTCTCAGAGTACATTATAAAATCCATCTCCTACAGCCGTATTCGAGATGTGGGCGCACCATAGATTTATATACAGGCAATATGATATTTTCTGTCTTTTCTATCCCTTGCTTAATGATTCCCAACATTCCGTTCGTTTTTTGACTGCTGCTGCACATTGAGTGGATGTTTTCAGAGAACTATCCATGACTCCAAGATCTCTCTCTTGAGTGGAAACGATAATTTAGACCTCATCATTTTATATGTCTAGTTGGGATTATGTTTTCCAATGGGCTGCACTATGTGCTATCCTGACATCCAGTACTGCTGAGATCCTGCATTCAGTACTATCCCTGCCCTTCCTGTTCCCTTTCTCCACTGAACCCCACCAGCCCATGGTTACTGTTCCCAGCTTCCCCAGGACTCTCTCATTGTCTCTGGACCTCTCCGTCAGCAAGAAGCAGTGGCAGGGAGACTTGCCCCCTCTCTGGAGTCTTGGATTTCTGGGACATGGATTTACTTTCTCTGTGTTTTAGGAGCCTCTTTGAAATTGAGTGTCTGTGACATTAACTACAGTGCAATCTGGAGTGTTGAACAGCTGTGTCCCCTCAGTTTCCCAAGCTGGGGTGACTTTTACTCTGTTTTACTGTGAGAGCAGCCACTCCTGGGCAGTTATCACACAGTCTCCAGCATGTAACTCGCTCCCAGCTACACAGTATTGAGTGCTGCTAGTCAGCGACTCAGAAGTTACAGTGCAGCACAGGAAAACCCCAGAAAAGTCTCTGTTCCCAGACTTGCCCCAGAAATGTGCATCTTTCCCTGTCCAGCACACCACTGAACAAGGCAAGCTCATAGGAAGTCTGTCATTTCATCAGTGGAAACTGACATGCACCAGCCTTGTTATCCCATGTAGATGAGTGGACTCACCCCTGCGGCACCCCCTGCTGGTGACTTCTGGGAATTAGCTCATTCCAGCTCCCGCGCACCCTCTGCAGGCCAGTGATCTGCCTGTCCTCTGGCCCCCGTGTCCCTCCCTGCACCTGGTGCCCCTTTTACCTGGGGTGCTGCCCTCTGGCAGTAACCCCTCAGTCTTAGGGTCTCCCCTCCCCAGGGAACTCCCACCCACTATTCCCACCTCGGCTCAGTATAAGGCCAGTCATCGTCTAGCCCCACCCCCTGGGGCAGACTGCAGGATCAGCCACTCATCACTGGCAAGGAGGGTTTGGACCTGCTGCCTTTGCCTACCGCTGGGCTGCCCTCTGCAACCCCCCAGTACCTATTGCCTTCTGCTAGGCCGCGGCCTGGGGCTTTCCAGGCTGGAGCTCCCCAGCTCCTCTGCCTTTCCCCAGCCCTGCTTCACTCAGGTACCCTGTGTCCAGCTCCCTGCAGCCAGGCCCATCTCCCTCTACAAACAGAGAGAGACTCTATCTGCCCCTGGCTTCTCTGCCTTTATAGGGCCAGCTGAGTCTGTTTGGGGCGTGGCCCCAGCTGCAGCCACTTCCCCCAATCAGCCCAGCCTAAAAGCTGCTTTCTCCAGCCACAGCCCCCTCCCAGGGCTGTTTTTAACCCTTCAGAGCAGGAGCGGGGGTCCACCCCGCTACATCCCAAATGCAGTTTCCAACACACTTTAATCCAAACACACTAGTTGGATAAAACAATAAAACGAAATTGTTAATTACCAAAAAAAAAAGATTTTCAGTGACTACAGGTAACGAGTCATAAAAGTCAGAATTGTTTACAAAAGAAATGCAAGATAAACCACAAATAAATTTGTTAGTCTCTAAGGTGCCACAATTACTTCTGTTCTTTTTACAAACTAACGTGTAAGTCAGGGGTGGGTAAACTACGGTCCGCAGGCCACATTCGGCCTGCAGGCCCAGCCTGCCCGGCCCCTGAGCTCCCAGCCGGGGAGGCTCCCCCCTCCCCTCACCTGTTGTCCCCTCGCCCCCGCTGTCCGCCTGCAGCCTCAACATGCCACGCCACTAGCGCTCTGGCCCACCGCTCCTGGGCAGTGCTGCAGAGGTGGGGCTGCAAGCTCCTACTGCTCTGAGTGGCATGGTAAGGGGGCTGGTCTGCGCGCTCCTGAGGGACCTCGTGTCTAGCTCCGGTGGGCCGCGTGGCTGTGGTAATGGGGCCAGGGCCAGGGGGTTGGATAAGGGGCAGAGAGTCCTGGGGGGCGGTCAGGGGACAGGGAGCAGGGGACGGTTGGGCAGACGGTCAGGGGATGGGGAACAGGGGGGTTGGATAGGCGTAGGAGTCCTGGGGTCTGTCGGGGGTGGGGGGGTGGATATGGGTTCATATCCAGGACCCCACCCCCTACCCAACCCCGCTGCTACCTGTCCCTTGACTGCCCTGACCTCTATCCACCCCCCTGCCCACTGACAGACCCCTGGGATTCCCACACCTATCCAATCCCCGTCCCCCCAGAACCTCCGCCCCATCCAACCATCCCCTGGCTGCCCCCCGGGCCTCCCTGCCCGTTATCCAACGCCCCCACCTCCTTACCATGCCGCTCAGAGCAGCGTGTCTGGCAGCCACATGGACCACACAGAGCCAGACACATGCCCCGCAGGAGCGCACAGCCCCACCCCGCAGCAGCTCTGCCCACGCGGTGGTGTGGCTGTGGGGGAGGGACTAGCCTCCCTAGCCGGGAGCTCAGGGACCGGGCAGGACGGTCCTGTGGGCTGGATGTGGCCCGTGGGCCGTAGTTTGCCCACCCCTGGTCAAGGGCATAAACCTATTGAGTCAGCAAGACATGCAGGGGTATGTCTGTGTACTGAGAACTCCGAGGCTTTTCCATGCCATGTGCTGTGAAGCTTGTGTTTGGGACATAGGTAGTACAAGCCAAATGGCAAAGGGAATATAAAGGGCAGCTGCATCATCTCCATTTTGTCTTCAGTCCCTCTTCCTACCTCTGGAGCAACTTCTCTACAAATTGAAGCCTTGAACAAAGGACTGAATGACCCATCCAAGCTGTGGCTGTGTTCCAGACGGACTTTCAAGCCAGCAACTCACCAATACTGCTAAGAACCTGATATATAGATTTCTGAATGCATCTCACTGCTTTCCCATTTAACAACTTTTTTTGTGTCGTCTTGTGTCTTGCCTTTCCATGCTAAAGGATTGGCTGGCAGTGTGGTCTTTTGGGTAAGATCCAAACCTATAGTGTTTGTAATGTGGCTGACCCTTTGGGGTCAGAAAAACATTTTGTATATGAGCAGAGTTTTTAAATAACCTCTCACTGTACGGGACCTAGGTGCTGACTGGGAGTCGGAGAAATGGAATGCAATAAAGGGGGCCCTGTGATTTCTTTTTTCAGTTTCTCGATAACCCGTGTGTGGGATCAGAAGCACAATTTGTGACTGGTCAGTGAGTTTAACTTCAGTGTTAACCACCAGTTTTAGGAGCATCTGCTCTCCCTTTTTCAGCCTGCCCTGACCTTGGCATTTTCAGTGTGGCCTGCCTCAGGCGCACCAGCTTACACTAAGCACTGAAGTTAAATTAATAGAGTATTTTTTTTATGACAGTCTTGTGAAATCAACTGAACTCCCTTGTTTTCTTTCATCTGAGCAGGGTTTCCAGTTTCCCAACCTGATGTGATCTCCCAGCTGGAACAAGGGGAAGAGCCATGGGTCCCAGACCTCCAGGGTTCAGAGGAAAGAGAGATCCTGAGAGCTCCCTGCACAGGTGAGGAAATATTAAACCAACTCAGAATCTGTAAGTGCCTGAAGGAAACATCTGGGATGCCCTACAATGCCCTTGAAAGGTCTCTCAGTTCATTATTGTCCCTAGCAGGGGTCGTATCCTTAGGGTAAATATAGTTCATGGCTTCCTGTAGACCCTACCAGACACCAGACAGTAGCTTCCTGCCTTCCCCCTGTGAATTTGGATGGATGTGAAGGCTGAATTGATCCCCTCCTCTCTCCTGTTTGGGGGAAGAACTTGGGGGAGTTCAGTTTGTGATTTTTATTTGACCTCTCTCCAGTACTTGTATTGGTTTGACCTTCCCCTTTCCATCCCTGTTTGAGGTTTCTGTCTCTTTCACAGCAGGTGATGCAATGGTATGTGAGAAAGAGGAGCAGAATTCTCAGCAGGAGAATGTTGAGCAAGTGGATAAACACAGAGCATTATCACAAAGATCGAAAAGGAATGTGTCCTGGAGTGGTAAGCAGGAAAAATCCCATGACATTCAGCACAGACCAGAAAGAGAGCAGGGAAAGCGGCCAGGGGAGAAAGTGGGTAAATGTATTTCCTGTCAGGAAACTCAGAAGGAGCTCAAAGAAACCACAACACAACAGGAAATCCTCAGTGGAAAGAGAAAAAATACATGCACTGAGTTTGGGAAAAACGTATGTGATTACTCCATCCCCATAAAGCATCACAGAATCCACACAGAGAAGAGGCCCTATGAATGCAGTGAGTGCGGGAAAACCTTCAATCGCAGTTCGCACCTTATTAGGCATCGGAGAATCCACACAGGGGAGAAGCCCTATGAATGCAGTGAGTGTGGGAAAAGATTCACTAGCAGCTCAGGCCTTGATCAGCATCAGAGAATCCACACAGGTGAGAGGCCTTATGAATGCAGTGAGTGTGGGGAAAAATTCAGGCGCAGCTCAGTCCTTATTAGGCATCGGAGAATCCACACAGGGGAGAGGCCCTATGAATGCAGTGAGTGTGGGGAAAAATTCAGGCGCAGCTCAGTCCTTATTAGGCATCAGAAAATCCACACAGGAGAGAGGCCCTATGAATGCAGTGAGTGCGGGAAAACCTTCAGTCGCAGCTCAAACCTTCTTACTCATCAGAGAATCCACACAGAGGAGAGGCCCTACGAATGCAGTGAGTGTAGAAAATGCTTCACTGACAGCTTAGCCCTCTCCGAACATCAGAGAATCCACACAGGGGAGAGGCCCTATGAATGCAGTGAGTGTGGGGAAAAATTCAGGCGCAGCTCAGGCCTTATTAGGCATTGGAGAATCCACACAGGGGAGAGGCCCTATGAATGCAGTGAGTGCGGGAAAACCTTCAATCGCAGCTCAAACCTTCTTACCCATCAGAGAATCCACACAGGGGAGAGGCCCTATGAATGCAGTGAGTGTGGGAAAACCTTCAGTCGCAGTTCACACCTTATTAGGCATCAGAGAATCCACACAGGGAAGAGACCCTATGAATGCAGTGAGTGTGGGAAAAACTTCACTAGCAGCTCAGGCCTTTCTAAACATCAGAAAATCCACACCGGTGAGAGACCCTATAAATGCAGTGAGTGCGGGAAAACCTTCTGTTGGCACTTAGCCCATGTTAGTCATCAGAGAATCTGCAAGGGAGATCAACAACATAAACACCTCTAGGGCTATCAATACTTTTTTTTCTTTAATAATTTTCCTGATTCCCACACAGTAACTTTTAAAGCTGTTTGAACTGTTTGCAGCATGGTTATCCCTCAGTTTGACCAGATGAGTGGCCCATTTTTGCCTTTTGCCGTTTGCCCTGTTTTGAGGTGGACCCATTTGTCCTTTCTATCAACCCCATTATCCCATGAGTAATTCTAGTGTGTCCTTCCTATCAGGAACCAGGGAGCATCACATTTATACTATTCCTCCTATTACAAAGTTATTGTTGGTCATCAGTGATACAGATAGTATCATTGCCACTTGTTCTCACGTTGCTCTGGGTTGTGCTGAAGAGCAGATATAATGGGAATTTTTCAAATTATATTTAAATGAAGAGGAGCAGGGGCAGGAAAAAAAAGTGTAATTTCAGCCTCTGTGACACTGGAAGGAGATGGGGAGACGCAGAGATTCCCTCCTTCCCCATCACTGCAGAACTGTTACCTTTTGCCTGAGCCATGCAGAGGTTATCATCATCCCATTCTATCCATCCACTTCTCAAAGTGTCCTGTGAGGAAGAGTTCTCAGCTGTCTCTGCTTGGAGATGATGCTTTGACTTCTTTAATCCTATATCAGAGTCGCTGTGACTGGAGATGAAAGTGTCAAAGACCTGGAAGGGGAATTCAAATGGATCCCAAACACAGTGTTCTCATTGAGAGTTTAAATCCCAGGTTCCATGTATTGGTAAAGCCACTTCTGGCAAGGTGAGTGGTTTTGTCTCCCATTATGGCAATGCTCGGATACTAAAAGTTTTGTAAATAACATAACTGGCTATTGAGACAGTGCTGAGTGAAGTATGTTTGAATGGATCAGAGGAGAATGTGATGGGAGAATCTCTTGTCCTGATTCTGAATAATCAGATGTAACCTGCTCTGAAATTTCACTTAACACTTTCATTGTCGTGTATTCTATCTCTCTGTGATGTGGGTTTCTATCTTTCCTAAAGGCTGTTTGGTCACCTAATTGGATATTAGTTCAGTTTGATAGGATGTAGCTCAGATTTATTGGAGAATTTAAGACAAATGACTATTTGCTAAAGTCACCATTTCTCACTTCAGCTTTGCTTTTTCCCCACCCGTCAATGATGACATGGAGAAAGTTGAAGTGCAGTTCTGTCTGCATTAGAGAACTCTCCAATTTACTGGACAGGCTAACAAAGAAACAGCAGTGATTTAAAATTTCTACTTGGAAATGGTGAACAACAGCAGAACCCCAACCAACTGAAGGAAGTGCATATGATCACTGTGTAGTTCAATTGTTTAAGTCAATATTGTCTCAGATGATCTGGGGAGAGAATTCCATGGTAAGTGATTTTGAACTAGGCAAAATGCCCATGTATTTGGTTCAAAGCCTTTGTAACCCAGGCGCTACAGAAGATCTTTCCTAGCTCATCCTATGGTATCGGAGATGCTGCCCTTCATGATGCAGATGTTGAGGAAATAGAAGTGGGGTTTTTGTTGAATTTATCCTTTATAGGTGCTAAAAATGTATATCGAATCAAATCAGTTTTGGAAATCTAATAGCTGCAGAAAAATAGCTTTTTTTTAATAGAAACTCCAGCTCTGGTCACTAATGAAGATTGTGATCCAGCCCTGTATCCAGTCCGTTGCCTGGAACTGTGCCACCAAATTAAAGAAAAGCTGGGCATGTTTTGGTAAGCCTCACTAACACTGCTGAGATTTGGAGTGGTTTTGTAAAGGATTCTACTTCGGCGAAGTGTAAATTTACCCTAACCAAGGCCAAGGATTTGGAAAGAGCTGGGGCTGGAAGAGTCCACACCCAGTTCTTGGTTTCCACCCCAGTAAAGGAAGCTATTGTGATCAATGACCCAAGGAAAATTGTTTGTACAACTCCATTTCCTAGTTCAGTGTCACTGATTACAGTTCCAAAGGATGCCAGGTTACATTGAGAACAATCATCCTTCACCATTTGGATCCAAAGAGAGAGTGCTTCAAAGGACATTCCTTCCCCGTGGATCCCAAACTGGCTGCCTGTTTGGGTAACAAGGACTTCAAGGCTGTAGAAATGATGGTAACCAATGAGGCAATGAATGTATCAGGCTCCAATTTCAGACTTCTGGATACTCGCATGTTGAGTTCTGATTCTATGGTTTTGTGTCTGATGCTATGGCTACACAATAAAGCTGATGTTGGTGCAGCTGCACCAATGTAGCTGCTCTGCTGTAGCGCTGCTATTACAGACGCTTTCAGCCAATGGGAGAGATTTCTCCCATCGGACTTGATTAGTCCAACCCTCGCAAGCGGCAGTGGCTCTTTTGGCAGGAGAAGTTCTCCTGCTGACGTATCGCTATCTACACGGGGGGTTAGGGCTGTGTAACTACATTGCTCAGTGGTGTGGATTTTTCACACATCGGAGTAATATAGTTATACTGATAAATGTCTTTAGTGTAGACCAGACAGTTCTCTCTTGTGTTTTATGCATTTACATCACTTCTCTATCTTCTCCCACTTTGAAAGATTAAAAGTGTGACACGAGAGGTATTTTTCCTCATGATGAAAAGATTCCCACATAGGAGACCCCTTCCACCAACACATATTGCAGAAGATCCTGAGATATATGAACTCACAGAAGTGGTTAGGACAAACCACAACTTGAGCCAAGGTTCAGTTGTTGGCAATGGGCATTAAAAGAAAACTAACATATATGATACGAATTTCTGATCTTTGAATATGTTTTTGTTACCTGTTAAAATGAGATTATTGGTGAAGTTATTGGTTAAAGAAGAAGACACTTAATCTAAAGTAAGTGTGATAATCTAAAGTATTTTGGAAAAATGAAAGTTATCTTGGTTGTTTTTTTATTTGTTAGTCGTACAGGAAATGATGGCTAATCTTGTAAAGTTAATTTGATTTAATTTACCACTTGTAGTATAAGGAGTTCTGGTCAAAAACCTCACTCCAAAGGTTGGGGTGTGAGAAAGTGTATAAGAGAATATTGGGCCAGTATAGATTTTAGTATTTTGTGTTTTCAAATAGAATTTATTTTGCTTAGTTTCAAAGTCAATTTCTATTAAAAGGAAAGCTACTTGAGGAGATAAATTGTATAAGTTTTTACCCACTTAGACTGTAAGGGTCACTGTCTTCCCCAATTCTCTAATTTGCAAAGGAAAGGCCTGACATCTGTCACAGGATGTGTCCAGCAGGTAGGACAGCTGCACTCATCAACCATCAATATAAAGAAGAAGACTGAAATCCATTGCCTTTCAGGTCAATAAGCCAGCTAAAGGCTGGTCGATGTTGAAAAGCTCTGTTGGCAGAGCCACATCTCTCAGGGGTGTGAAAAGTCCTCTCCACTGAGAGAAGTCATTAATGTGACCTGAGCCCCAGTGTAGACAGTGTTAAGTTGTCAGAAGAATATTTCCAGTGTTTGAAGTGTAGACACAGCCTTAACTTCAATTCAGTTTTGATCCATCTCCCTATGTATGAGAAAGTTACTCGTATGGAGGGCTGCGCCACCTGTCCGATCACCTGGTTCCTCAACTGTAGCTACAGCTCTTAGTACCCATGAATGTAAAGACTTAGAGAAATGGAGAGTTCCAGCCATTGTCATTTTAGTATCTTATTGTTCCTCTCTCTGTTTTTTGTGCTGGCCTTTCTGTTCTATCAGGGGGTGACTGTATAGCTCAGTGCATCTGTGACAAAAGCTCATTGGTGCCAATTGGCAAAGGGGTCACTGTTCTTCACAAGCAACTCCTGTGTCAGACCTGAAAAACTCCCCACACCTAATACACTGCTTTTATGATATTTATCCAGGAAGCATAGCAGTGAGATCTCTACTGAAAGCTTGTAAATTATTGATACTCCTACTCACTGCGAGAGGTGTGTCCAAGTCATGGTTAAGGAGTAATGTAAGTACATGGAAAATTATGCCCATATGGTATTGTTGTGAAAGTGAGTCACCCCAATCATAGGTCTTGGTGGGGACGGCCCATTCCAGTGGGAGGGAATTGGCACCTCTCCCTTGCTAGCCAGTTATGTGATGTATTGCTCCATTGTCAGCCTTTGCACCAACCCAGAAAAGCCAATGGAAAACCATCAAAGACAAATTACAGACATCGAAAACCTGTGGAAGTGACAAGGACAATATGAGAATGAGGAGTTCGTCCTTTCTGTGAATATTGACAAAAGACTGATTCAGTTCATAACAGGGTGGAGAAAAACACTCTGGGTCCATTCACCAAGGAGATTCCTAATGACCAGTGGTGCTTCATGAAAGGCAGGGCCGTGGCACCTAGGGACTAGCAATCAGTGAAATTGACTGAAGTGGGAGGTGAGACTCTACTTAGATAGGAAAGGTAACTATTAAAAAGTGTAGGTTGCATTTTCTGATTTTGTTTAGTTGGTAACAGTTGGTTTCCATCACTCACATTTGTTTGTTTAAATCTCTGTCAGTTGTTAAATAACTTTCTGCTTGTTTGATAACTATACTCAAGTGCTGTGTGAGATACAGTAGCAGTGGTCCACAGTAAAACCAGTAACCTGGGATATACCATTGCTTTGGGCAGAGAGAATCTGGGATTTCTCTGAGTATCTGGTGATCCGGGCTGGACCCCAGAGGGGGACACATTGAAGGAACTCAGGGGTTAGGGTGGCTGCTGTAGCTCAGAGGAGGGTCCTTGAGTGCCTGATGGGCTGGGTGAGTTTGGTCACTAACATCCAGCTGTCAAATGCAAAACTCCGTCTTCCTAGTGGCAGGGGGCAACAAGGAAACTCACAGCCCTCAGCTCCCTGAGAAGGGTCACAATATGTCTCTATGTTGATTCACCTGTCAAATTCACACAGGGAAAGCTCCCTATAGCATAAAACTCTGCCATATGAAATCATGGAACATGTGCTCTTCACTCTGTGAAAGCATGTAAAGAATCCAAGTGCTGGAGGACAGGGTTTGGGTCCAGAGTGACCTGGACAAATTGGAGGATTGGGCCAAAAGAAATCTGAGGAGGTTCAACAAGGAGAAGTGCAGAGTCCTGCACTTAGGAAGGAGGAATCCAATGCAGTGCTATAGCCTGGGGACCGACTGGCTAAGCAGCAGTTCTTCAGAAAAGGACCTGGGGATTACAGTGGATGAGAAGCTGGATATGAGTCAACAGTCCCCTTGTTGCCAAGAAGGCTAACAGCAGATTGGGCTGCGTTAGTAGAAGCATTGCCAGCAGATTGAGGGAAGTGTGTTCATTTCAAACCTGCAGCTTATTCGTTTCATGTGGTGACCCCTCCTAGTTCTTGTGTTATGAGAAGGAGTAAATAATACTCCCTTCCTTGGTCCTTGAAAAGATATTATGTGACCCCTCTCCCCCTTGTCTCTCACGTCCTGGGACCAAAGTGGATACACCACCACCGCAAACAACAAGGTTCAAAGTCAATGCACATGGGAGAAGCCTCTTGTGTTTCATTCCTTATGTCCTAGTCCCAGCGTGTGGCCATTTCCTTTTCTTCCTTTCTGTCAAAAGCTTTGGTGTTTTGCACAGAAACATTATTTCCCCAGGAGCGACCCAGGAGTGAGGGCTGCATTTCTGTACCAAACAGTCACTAGAAGGGGGCAGACAAAGGCCTTTAGGATGAGGTGTCCGTCACTGTCAAAAAATCATCTCCCTCCTGTGGTTCCGCGGGCAGCAGGAGCAGCCGCAGCTCGGTGGCCCCTGGCAGCAGCACTCCTGGGGTGGCTGGAGCAGCAGCAGGCCCCCTGGGGCTCCCTGCTCTGGGGCAGCAGCTGGAGTGGCAGCAGGTTGGCAGGGCTTCTCCCCTGGTAGCTGGTGCTCATTATCCATCAAGTAAATCAAAACACTTCCACCTGCAAGTGGATTTAGCCCAGAACCCTCAGAGGCAGCAGCCCTTACACCCCCCACTGAGCTCTCTGGTCAGGTGCCCTAGCGCCGGAAGCCTCCTGTTTAGATCCTCAAATAGCGTTTTTGCACCGGGGGGGGGGAGGGGCTGAAATTTTGGACTGGACATTGTAGCTCCACCGTTATTTTATTGAATTGCTTCAAAACAGCAAGTGTAGAAAGTCTCCTAAGTGCCAGGCTCTCTGCCATGGAAACAGCTGCCCCTGCTCTCCAGGAGTCTGTGCGTTCCACCCAGCAACGTACAAACCTCTGCACTGAAGGGGGGTCAGACAGTGCCGGTAACACAAATCTTCTGACTATTAACCCAAGTCCCTTCCTTCCTTTAACCCAGGACGTGCCAGTCAACTGTGAGCCATGGTGTTATCTTCATCTTAAAATACCCCTCAGGACATTGAACAGAGGAAGTGAAACCCCCTCCCCGAAATGGCTCCCTGTTGAGGAGTTGTACCGTACCTGCCCCTGGAGACTGTCTGGTTTTATATCCTTAGAGCTTTTTCTCTTCAAACCCCTTATTCTAATCTCTGGGCCAACCTCCGCATTTCAGAGTTTAGAATTTACTCTCATCACCCTCATCTGGCACTTTCCATGTGGATTAGACAAAGTGAGTGGGGGAAGCTCCAGAACTAATCAAAACTGATGCTTTGGGTGAGGCCTGAACTCATAATCCCAGCACTGTGCCTCCCTCACTAGCCAGGTGTGCCCCTGTAGGTGTTTCATACACAAGCTTGGGAAGTAGGGTAGTTACCTGTGTCTGTGATTAACCACTTCGGTGACCAAATTGAGAGGCTGATGGTTCAAACCCAGGTGATGATAGAGGTAGTTTTTTTTAGTGATGAGACTCCAGTACATTTTAACAGGTAGTAAAACGCCTCAATTCTGGTCTAGCCTCATTGGGCAAGCATAAGTGGTACTTTTGCCAGATGCATTGGTGGTATAGTGGTGAGCATAGCTGCCTTCCAAGCAGTTGACCTGGGTTTAATTCCCAGCCAATGCAATGATATGATGTTTTCGCTGCTGGGAATTGGTTTAATTTCAGTCACATTGTATCAGTTTAGCAATGAAATGAGAGAATCAATGTGCTGCAGGTCATTAAACACCCAGTGGAGGAAGAAAGGGGCAGGACTATACAATGAGCAGGTGAAGTCATCCTGGTATTACAATGTTTGGTTTATTTTTTATTTTTTTCCCTTTACTTCCCTCTCCCTTTTAGACTCAGAGCCTTTATGGGCAGACGGGACCAGTGTGATCATCTAGTCCGACCTGCTGCACCTTGCAGGCCCAAAGACCCCACCCACCCACTCCTGTAATAGACCCAGGAGGGGAGGCAGCTCTGTGCTCTGCCCCTCCCCCAGGCAGCACATGGAGGCCCTCTGCTCCCCACCCGCCATGGGTGTGCAGAGATGTGCCAGCAGCACTGAGGTGGCTCCCTGCCCACTCTGCCTCCGTCCCTCTGTGCCACTCCCAGAAGTGGTTGGCATGTCCCAGCATCCCCTGGGGTGGGGGGAGTGTCTCCATTCATTGCCTCTGCCCCAAGTACCAACTCCGCAGCCCCCATTGGCCAGGAACTGCAGCCAATGGGAGCTCTGGGGGCGGCGCCTGCAGGCAGCGGCACACGGAGACCCCTGGCCCTGCCCACCTAGGACCTGCTGCCGGAGGGTTGTGTGTACCAGGCACTTTGGGAGCTGCAGTGCCCGGGGTAAGCGCCACCCCTCCTGCACCCCAACCCCCTCCCCCAGCACAGAGCCCGCCCCCCACACCCAAATTTCCTCCCAGAGCTTTGCTTGTCTTCCTTTCACCCAGAACCGTCCTTCTTCTCCAGGGCTGCAAGTAGCCATCCCTGGGAAGCCAAGAGGCAGGCACAGGATTCTGCCTCCCAGCAGCCAACCGCACCTCCCCAGGCTTTGCAGAACGAATGGTGACGCTCTACTAACCCCACTTAGCCGCACTGAGGCGCTTAGCTTCTGCCCTGCCTTCCTCAGCTCGACTTTCCTCTTTTGCCCCATTGCTGCCTCACTCCCTCCTTTGGCAGGTCACACAAAGGAGGCCAGCAGGAAGAGCCGTCCGCCATAGGCCAACCTCCCAGGGCAGAGGAGACCAAGCCACAAGGCTTCAAAAGGTGACTGGCCAAGATCCTCTAGCTTTCCCCTGCTGATGCCAAGGCTTTTTCCCAGCTCATTTCACCACCCACTATCTTGCAGGGGTTGAGTTTATCACAGGTGTTACCCAAAATTGGGCCAGCTAGTAAGCTAATGACCCACCAGAGTTTGGCAGAAAGCAGCACGTTTATTATACTGACAGCTAAGCTCAAAAGAAGAAGCGGGGGGCAGCAGGGGTGTCACACTCACACTTGCATACTCACGCTCCCAGGACAGGCACAGCACTGGAGATGTCAGGATTCTGCAAGGTAAGGCAGTCCGGGCAAAGGGCATTCACTGGAGGTACAAGCTTGTGAGTGCTTTCCTGAGCACAGGGCCCCTTCCCCTTTTAAGGGCCTGCACCTCATGGCCTGCGACTAGAGATGACTTGGCTGCATCTGGTTGGTCACACTCCACCTTGGGCAGTGTCCATGCTCTGGGTGTGTGAGTGCTGCCTAATTAGCGTCCCAGACACCTTGTCTACCTGGAAGCTCTTCTGCTCTTCAACCAGCCCATTCATCCCACGAGCATTCCAGGAGGGAGCGGGAGGGGAAAAGCCACTTCACAGGCATTCAGAGAGGGAGAGGAGGGGAAGTACAACAGACCTTTTGAGCATAGAAATCACTGCTGCTCCTACAACAGCAGGGACAGGCCAGTAGGAGCTTAGAAAATTAAGCCATTGTGTTTCTGCCTGGTTTTGAACCAGGGACCTTTTGCATGTTAGGCAAACATGATAACCACTACACTGCAGAAACTCTGTCAAAAGCCTTTGCCCCTCCCTTCATAAGTACATAAGAATGGCCATACTGGGTCAGACCAAAGGTCCATCCAACCCCGCATCCTATCTGCCAACAGTGGCCAATGCCAGGTGCCCCAGAGGGACTGAACAGGTAATGATCAAGTGATTTCTCTCCTACCATCCATCTCCACCCTCTAACAAACAGAGGTTAGGGACACCATTCCTTACCCATCCTGGCTAATAGCCATTCATGGACTTAACCTCCATTCATTTATCTGCAAAAAGAAAGAGGAGTACTTGTGGCACCTTAGAGACTAACAAATTTATTTGAGCATAAGCTTTGCTGGGCTAAAACCCACTTCATCGGATGCATGCAGTGGAAATACAGCAGGAAGATATATATATATATACAGAGAACATGAAAAAAAATGGGTGTTGCCATACACACTATAACGAGAGTGAGCAGTTAAGGTGAGCTATTATCAGCAGGAGAAAAAACCTTTTGTAGTGATAATCAGGATGGCACATTTCCAACAGTTGACAAGAAGATGTGAGTAACAGTAGGGGGACAAATAAACAAGAGGAAATAGTTTGACTTTGTGTAATGACCCATCCACTCCCAGTCTTTATTCAAGCCTAATTTAATGGTGTCCACTTTGCAAATTAATTCCACTTCAGCAGTCTCTCATGAGAGTCTGTTTTTGAAGGTTATTTGTTGTAATATTGCGACTTTTAGGTCTGTAAATGCGTGACCAGGAGATTGAAGTGTTCTCCGACTGGTTTTTGAATGTTATAATTCTTGACATGTGATTTGTGTCCATTTATTGTTTTACGTAGAGACTGTCTGGTTTGGCCAATATACATGGTGGAGGGGCATTGCTGGCACATAATAACATATATCACTTTGGTAGATGTGCAGGTGAATGAGCCTCTGATAGTGTGGCTGATGTGATTAGGTCCTATGATGATGTCCCCTGAATAGATATGTGGACAGAGTTGGCAATGGGCTTTGTTGCAAGGATAGGTTCCTGGGTTAGTGTTTCTGCTGTTTGCTTGCTGGTAAGTATTTGCTTCAGGTTGGGGGGCTGTCTGTAAGCAAGGACAGGCCTGTGTCCCAAGATCTGTGAGAGTGAGGCATTGTCCTTCAGGATAGGTTGTAGATGCGCTGGAGAGGTTTTTGTTGGGGGGCTGAAGGTGACGGCTAGTGGGGTTCTGTTACTTTCTTTGTTGGGCCTGTCCTGTAGTAGGTGACTTCTGGGTACTCTTCTGGCTCTGTCAATCTGTTTCTTCACTTCAGCAGGTGGGTAGTGTACTTGTAAGAATGCTCGATAGAGATCTTGTAGGTGTTTGTCTCTTTCTGAGGGGTTGGAGCATATGTAGTTGTATGTTAGAGCTTGGCTGTAGACAATGGATTGTGTGATGTGGTCTGGATGAAAGCTGGAGGCATGTAGGTAAGCATAGCAGTCAATATGTTTCTGGTATAGGGTGGTGTTTATGTGACCATCGCTTATTAGCACAGTAGTGTCCAGGAAGTGGATCTCTTGTGTCGAGTGGTCCAGGTTTATGTTGATGGTGGGATGGAAATTGTTGAAATCATGGTGGAATTCCTCAAAGGTTTTCTTTTCCATGGGTCCAGATGATGAAGATGTCATCAGTGTAGCGCAAGTAGAGTAGGGGCATTAGAGGATGAAAGCTGAGGAAGCGTTGTTCTAAGTCAGCCATAAAAATGTGGGCATACTGTGGGGCCATGCGGGTACCCATAGCAGTGCCGCTGACTTGAAGGTATACATTGTCCCCAAATCTGGAATAGTTGTGGGTGAGGACAAAGTCACAAAGTTCAGCCACCAGGTTTGCCGTGACATTATCAGGGATACTGTTCCTGACGGCTTGTAGTCCATCTTTGTGTGGAACGTTGGTGTAGAGGCCTTCCACATCCATAGTGGCCAGGATGGTGTTTTCTGGAAGATCACCAATGGATTGTAGTTTCCTCAGGAAGTCAGTGGTGTCTCGAAGATAGCTGGGAGTGCTGGTAGTGTAGGGCCTGAGGAGGGAGTCTACACAGCCAGACAATCCTGCTGTCAGGGTGCCATTGCCTGAAATGATGGGGCATCCAGGATTTCTACGTTTATGGATCTTGGATAGCAGATAGAATACCCCTGCTGCTTTTTTGGCCTGCTGCTTCTCTGTCTGGGAGGTTTTTGTCAGCCCTGGCACACAAAAAGGGTATCCTTGCAAGCGCCCACGAAGGCGAGATGAATTTTTGCCTGCCTTGCTCAGCTTGACTTGCTTCCTCACCCCATTCCTGCCTTAGATCCTGGGTCGCCTGGTGGCTGAAGATGGTCCATTGTCTCGAGCGGTGCCAGAGCCTGACACAGTGCCCCGGGCCGCCTTTGCTCTGCACATGCCGGCCATGCACATTTGCAAATACTTTAAAGATCCTGTCAGTAAGTTCTGGGGACAGTTGCTCACCTTCAGAGGAAGCTCCCTAAAATTGGCCTGTCTCACCCAGTGGTACATTGACCTCTGTTCAGACTGAGCCGAAAGGTGGGGGGGCCTCGCTGCTGTGGCTGCCGCTGCTGTGAGGGTGGCCACTGTTGCGGATGAAGCCATCCTGGAAGCACCTTCCACCTAGCCACCCACTGAAAATCCTGTAGGATGTAAGGAGGGAATAGAAGAACACGGGGGCGGGGCCTTCCTAATCTCCTCCCCTTCCGCCACTATTGGCCATCCCATACCCGGTGCTGCACCCAGTGGGGTAAAAATACGGCCATATCGGAAGAGTCAGTTGGGTTCTTTATGGTTGTCCCGTCATTCTCGGGCCTGACCTGCCCTCCAGCTCAGCCACCCACTGAAAATTGAAAAACAAAAAAGTAGAGCCGTACAAGGCTTCAAAGCCCACCAGGCCCAACCACCATTTCTAATACAGCAGAAAAGCCGCACTTCTCCTGACTAGGTAGGGACGTCCTATTGCCTCACAAGAAGTGGAAGGCCATCGTGTTTGGTCTCAGCAGCATTCGTGGAGCAGGGGGAAACACATGGCTGAGGTTAATGACAAGGTCCCCTTCCGCCACCGGCTGAGCCATTCCTCACAGGCCAGCAACCATTTCTCCCAGTTCGCGTTCCCACCTCGTCCCCAACCGAACGCTAGAAGGCCCAGCCATCAACCTGCAAACTCTTGTAGCCCTCCTCTTCCGCCCTGACTGATAGGGGAGTATTGAGCCTCCCTCCCTTAGGCCCTTCAGCATCCCTGGGGAAAGACAACACCGCCCAAGTGACTTTGGGCCAGTAGGTCAACCAATAGGGCTGCCTCCTAGGCCAGGCTGCAGCCCAGCTTCAGGACTCAGAGGAAATGGAGCTCGCATCCCTACCTACAGGACTCCAGGCACGGCCAGGCTTCTGGATCAAACGTCCCCTCTTGTGCTCAAGTCACAACAGCTAGCGGGCAAAAGACAGGCTTTCATGGCATTGGAGAAAGCAAGATCGAGCCTTGGAAGACCCAGCAGGGTTTGTGGCACAGGAATTGCCCTCAGATCCCACTGAGACTTCAGCTCAGATTGCAGGATTCAAAGTCCCGAGTGCTGCCCTTACACCATGGGACCAATAGGAAACACCCAGACCTCTGCTGAGCTCTGGTGTGGATGACCCTGTGGGGGCAGCCCTGCCTTTGCTCACCGAGTTGTCATGCAGCAGTTTGCTGCAGCTCCCAGAGGCCTTTCTTAATCCAGACTGAGAGGCCAGTGGGCATGTGAGGAAGTTGCCCTTCAGTCCCAGGCAGTACATGGCCCTTCCTAGTGAAATGCCAAGTCCTGGGGAAAAAGGTCATGTCAAATAACATCCTGAGAGACACTTTCTTCCATTTTGAGGGGAATAGTTCCTTCTTCACCTGACCAGGGACTTGAACGCTGCACCTCAGATTAAAAGTCTGATGCTCTACCAACTGAGCTAGCCAGGCTGACATATAAAAAAAAGCAAATTTCATGCAGAAGAGAAACTAATCATGAAAATGAGGACAGGAAACAATACAGAAAACCTGCTACTCTCGCTCTCTTAGCAGTCCTGGCCCCAGCCTGATCCTCCATCCGCCGCCTTGAGGCCTTATTCTTTTTTTAGTTAAATATCAAATCCAGGAGAAAACACAGTTATACAAAGCAAAACGAAATCACAAACAGAAATGTCATTGGAAATACAAAAATAAAAAAGGAAAATGCAATCCCCATCACTTTATCGTGTCGGGCCATTCCTGTATCGAAAGCACACGCTAAGGGCCCGGTGTGTTTACGAGAAACCTGGAGGAACTCATACCACCGCCTGAACATGAAACTCAACTGCTCCCAGGTGCCGCAGTAAAACCCTTTCCTGCTGTGATGTTGCACTCCATAGGATTTTATGAAAATATGCTAATGAGTGTGAATATAAAGTGACTGGACTATGCTTCATGCAAAAGGTCTCTTGTAAGGTATCATTACAAAGCTTATAATCTACTGCGTGTGTTCATCCTATTTGTATGAACCGATCATTCTTGGATTTGAAACTAGAAATATGAACTATAACTCTGAGATCCTGTTGTAATGATGCGAAGTGGTTTGGACTCTTGATGGCTCCTATTAACCAGGACAATTGACTGGAGATGGCTCTGTCCTGCACCATCCGTGAGTCAGGCCAGGAAGAATGAAGGCTTGGGGGTCTCACAGGACATGTGACCATGTCCCCCGGTACAGGAATCCATCTTAAACCTGGGGCTCTTCCTCAGGAAAGAGACAAAAGATTCCTGCCTTGTACCAAAGCTGTATAAAGGGGTGGAACTGAACAAACATGGCTGCAGTCATGAGACATCCCCTAACTACCACCTGAGCTGGATCAAGGGCTATACCAGGTGAAAAGATTGGGCTCAGACAAGAAATAAGTCTAGTCTTTGCCTCTCAGTCTGTGCAGATGGGACCTTTCCTCCAGTGCTGGAGAATCTGCCCTTCTCATCTACCATTGTCCCAGGCAGCACAGCAGGTGGGAATCTTAAATGTACAGAGGAGACTTAGGAGCAGAAACCCCCCCAGACCTTCCATGCAATTGGCACTTGCCCCTCACTGAGCAGGATTGAAATTCCTGCAGGCAGACTGGTGGGCCACATCCCTTCTGGGCATGAGCAAAGCAGCAGGGTGAAAAGAACCTGGAGATGCAACCCAGGACCTCATACATGCAAAGCATGTGCTCTACCACTGAGCTACATCCCCAGATGGGCCATGTGTTCTATAGGTTACACTCAGAGCCCTCCTGTTTCCAGAGCATCCAGTGGCCTAAGAGCAGCATGGGGGACACATTCCCTGCTTTGAGGCCAAACCTGCTGTCCTGGAGGCTGCTGGTTCTTAGGGGTCACTTTGCAGCAGGGCCAGATTCGATGTGTGGGGCAGAGAGAGTGGGTGCCCTGGACTCAGGGTGCAGAGATACACTCAGGCCCAGTGATGAGCTGCCAAAACCAGTTCCCTATAAAAAGTTCTGATTTAACAACGGGTTCCCTATAAAAAGTTCTGATTTAAGGGATGTTCGTCCACAGTATGTATTTTTGTACCTTTTCTCCATAAGAAATGGTAATGCATTGAATCATTGGAAGTCATACTTAAGAATAAAAAAACATTTTTATAAAAGTTTATTACAATAGAAACAAAGTATTGCTTTATTACATGAATTTAAAATACATTTGAAAAGAAAAAACATATAAAGATGTATGAGTAAGCAAACAATAATAAAGAATTAAATGCCTTTTGTATTTTAAAATATTACATGTGAACTATTTAAGTTATTTAAAAAGTAATATATTTATGTTGAAGTATACAGTGCAACAACAAACAACATTTTAAAGAATATTTAAGTACATTTATTACAAATTAGGTAGTAATTTCCAGATGGCTTCTTGATCTTCTCCATTATCTTTGGTGTTGGATACACGAACTCTGGTATCTAATGCAGATCGATGACTTCTCATCCATGATTTAACATATGGTATTGGGTTCCAGGAACTTAGTGGTTTTCCCAACAAATTGATGGTCATAAAGCTTGAGATATGTTTAATTGTTAAATTTGCCCTTATATCACTACAAATAATATTCATCAACGAAAAAGCTCTTTCTGCTTCTGCAGAACTAATTGCAATTGTGTTCATAATTTGCTTTCCTTTCCTTATTGTTTCCGGATCAGGAAGATTTTTGATTGAATGTTATTGTCTACATAGTCACGAAAATCATTTAAATCAACTACAAATTTTATGTATCAGAGGGATAGCCGTGTTAGTCTGGTTCTGTAAAAGCAGCAAAGAATCCTGTGGCACCTTATAGACTAACAGACGTTTTGCAGCATGAGCTTTCGTGGGTGAATACCCACTTCTTCAGATGCAAGTCTTGCACTCTATTTCTTTGTCTCGTGGCAGTGATCTAAACTTTACATTATCTTCAAACTCTATGCATTTAAAAGCATCACTTTCTATCATTTCATTAATTTTATTTTCGTGTATACCAAAACTATCTTTTAATTGTATGAAAAACAATAGTTTGTTTGATTAGTTTATCTGCCTTTGTTAAACTCAATTGTCTCGCTTGCAGTGCATTTGATAATAATGCAAATTCATCCAAAATGTCAATCATTAATGCCAAGTCTTTTAAAAATTCTTTGTTTTTTAATCTTTTTGCCATGCCAGAAAATTTCTGATTTTTGGAAAAGTAAGTATAAAGAGCTGGATACGCTCTCCAGACCGCTTTGACAGCTCTAAGGCTACAAGAAGCCCATCGTGGACCAAAAACACGGCCTATTTTGATTATTGCAATATACAGTTCTTCAGAAACTTGTTTAAGTTCAAACTGATTTTTATTTGACTGATGAAAAATTGCATAAATCTTGTCCAAAAAAATCTTGAAATGGCTTATTTCATTGATATCATTTATAGCATCATCTAAAGCCAGTTGTAGCCGATGATTCAAACAATGCCAAATTATAACGTTTGGAAAATCTTCAATTAGTCTTGTAGCAACTCCTGATTTATGTCCAAGCATGGTGCTTGCGCCATCAGAACAAAATCCGATTAAATTTTTCTTTAAATATTCTGTGTCAAATCCTGTATCAGCTAATGTATGTTTCAAAGCATTATAAATATTTTCTGCTTTTGTTGATTCTAATTCCACCAAATCGAGAAAAATTGTTGGTGAAGAATCTTGTAGTTCACATTTTAGAAGAATTACAAGCACAGTTTTACTTGAAATTGTAGAAGCTTCATCAATAATAATACAAATCTTTGAATAGTTTTCAATGATTTTACTAAAAATTTGTTTTTTTATTAATTCAGCAATATGTTCTACGATTCTGATGGCCGAAAATCGAGAATGTAGGCAGTTCCCTAAATCAGTTTCATTCTTAATTTGTAGCTCTACTTCATCCTCCATATCTGACATTGGTTGGTTTCTTTTTACTAAGCTGTAAACGATGTTGAAAATTTTGCTGGTTATTGCAATATCTTGTTCAGTAAGTTTATCAATCACTGTAGTGAGAGGTTCTTTTTTAGATTCATTTAAAATATTTATAACTCTCAAATGACAGCTTGATTCGAAATGTCCCTTCATTTTTTTTCTTAATGATGCTTGCTGAACTTTTTTATCAGTTCCAGATGCTTTAATAGTACACTTTTGCCATTCTGAAGAAACGTGTAAAGATTTTCCTCCAAAGACCCCCAAATGTGATGCCTTTGCACAGTGGGAGCAGCCAAGTTTTTTGCCTTCAATTATTAAGCCATTATATTTATTTTAAAAATATTGTGCCTGCTCGGAAGTCCAACAATCGGGTAGTACATTTTCACAATCATGTAAATCCTCTTCCATTGGGGACACCTTTTCAGATGATTCAACTTTTAAGATATTTTCATCACCAAAATTGTCATCGGCGTTTTCAGTAATTAAATCATTATTTTCACTACTCGAACTACTGACTAATGATTTTGTCATTTTACTGGAAAACCAATCACTAATGCTTTTCTGGCGTTTCATTATGAAGGGTAAATAATATTGAATAGAAAACTTTAATCTTCGAATAACAGTCCAGTTAGTATTACACACTGAAATATCACACGCAATTTACTAAAAACAAACAGACCGACTATGACTGGTCGTGTAGAAACAGTTGCACAAGTGCACGAACAAGGCAAGTGAGGCTACAATTAATTAACACCAGAAACAAGACGTTGTCTCTCTCTCAACAAGACGAAACTTTGGGAGTGATGACATTTGACTCACATGTGTATATCAACTTAACGAACAAGGCAAGTGTGACCCTGTTAATAAAATAATAAACTAGACTGGGGTGAGCAAACATTGGCAGGGACGGCTTTAGGCCGATTCCACCGATTCCCCTGAATCGGGCCCTGTGCCCAGTGAGAATCCCTTCCCTGGCTAGAGCCTCCTAGAGATGCCTTTTTAATTTTTACTTACCCAGCGGCGCTCCGGGTATTCGGCGGGTTCTTTGGGGTCTGCTTGGGGCTCTGAGAACTGCAACAGGCAGCTTGTTTGCAGAAAGTGACCTAGACAGAATGTGTGTGCAGATACTTGGACGGCTGCAGCAACTGTCTGCAAACTCCACAGCTAGTTGCTGCCAGCCAGCCCCAGACGGCTGCCGGGCACAGCACTGCCAAGTGCTACCCAGGCACAGGCTGCTCCATTTGGCTTACCCGGGGTAGGATGACCAGACGGCAAATGTGAAAAATCAGGATAGGGGGTGGGGGGTGGGGGTAATAGGAGCCTATATAAGAAAATAAACCCAAAAATCGAGACATCTGGTCACCCTAACCCAGGACCACAGACCCTGCCCCGCAAGTCACCGCTCGCCTTACCAAATGCTACTGCAGGAGAGATCTGAACCCACCCAGAGGCAGAACTGGGGGATGATTCTCCCCTGGAGGATAAAAGGAGCCCCCCCACACACACCCTGTCCTGAGTCCATCCTTCCCTCATCACACAGGCTCCTCCAAGAGCTGCATTGGGAGGTTTATAAATTACAGCTCAGCTTGCCCCCAGGTGGCCCTGGAGCTCCCAGCTCCCCCCTTACCTTGGCAGCCGCTCAAAGCTACAGGACAAAGCTGCGGCTGGTCACTGCGGCTCTGTGAGGGGAGGGGGCGGGGGGGGCATCCTTGTGGGGCGGGGGGCCCCTGCAGGGCCCGGGGCAAATTGCCCCACTTGCCCCCGGCCCCAGGCGACCCTGAAGCACCCAGTCCCCTCTTACCTTTTGGCGGCCGCTCAAATCATCAGCATGAAACTGGAGCTCAGCTGAGCTGGCGGCGGGCTGACCACCATGCGGTTCTGCGGGGGTAGAGGGCAGGGAATCCTGGGAGCTGCTCAGGTGGGAGACAGGGCGGTCCTGCTGGCCACATCTGGCCAGCAGACCAGAGTTGTTCTCCTACCTGCCTGGCTCTTAACATCCGGTTCTCTGTCCAGCATCTAATTTTAGCAAACGGTTCGCGAACCGGTGCGAACCGTCTGCAGCTCACCACTGGCTCCAATCCCTCAGACAGAGATAAACACCTACAAGATCTCTATCAAGCATTCTTAAAACTACAATATCCATCTGCTGAAGTGAAAAAACAGGTTGACAGAGCCAGAAGAGTACCCAGAAGTCACCTACTACAGGACAGGCCCAATAAAGAAAATAACAGAACTTCACTAGCCATCACCTACAGCCCCCAACTACAAGCTCTCCAGTGCATCATCAAAGATCTACAACCTATCCTTAAAGATGATCCCTCACTCTCACAGATCTTGGGAGACAGGCCAGTCCTCGCTTACAGACAGCCCCCAAACCTGAAGCAAATACTCAGCAGCAACCGCACACCATACAACATAAACATTAACCCAGGAACCTATACTTGCAACAAAGCCTGATGCCAGCTCTGTCCACATATCTATTCAAGTGACACCATCATAGAACCTAATCACATCAGCCATGCCATCAGGGGCTCGTTCACCTGCACATCTACCAACGTGATATATGCCATCATGTGCCACCAATGCCCTCTGCCATGTACATTGGCCAAACCGGACAGTCTCTACGCAAAAGAATAAATGGACACAAATCTGGCATCAGGAATCATAACATTCAAAAACCAGTGGGAGAACACTTCAACCTCTCTAACCACTCAGTGACAGACTTGAAGGTGGCAATTTTGCAACAAAAAAACTTCAAAACAGACTCCAAAGAGAGACTGCTGAACTTGAATTAATATGCAAATTAGATACAATTAACTTAGGTTTAAACAGAGCCCAGGAATGGTTGGGTCATTACACTAATTGAATCTATTTCCCTATGCTAAAATAAATTTGTTAGTCTCTAAGGTGCCACAAGTACTCCTGTTCTTTTTGCGGATACAGACTAACACGGCTCCTACTCTGAAACCTGTATGACATGTGTAATCCTGTGAATAATAGATAGGGTGGGGTATACTAACAGTATGGATATTTCTATTACTTAATAAGGGTTTGGAGGGTATTGTAATGGATGTAGGCGTGTACATACTAACTGAGATAAAAGGAGAGTGATGTAACTAATCCAGTGCTTACTCAACTATTGGGTCGAGGGGAACAAGTATTGCAATAAAGAAGCCTGTACTCGTATCCGCCTGCGGGTCAACCTGCTCCTTTATTCTTCTAACAATAATCACTTCAAATCTATCTTTCTGCAGTTAATAAACTCGTTTTGTGCTTTATCTTAACCAGTGTTAAGTATTTTGAATGAAGTGTCTGGGGAAAATCTGAGCTTGGTTAGCACAAGCTTGTTGTGCATATCTTTCCCATATTGAGGGGAAGGCGAATTATATTAATGAGATTACATTATAGAGATCCCTGTGCACTATAAAATGGTATAATTCTGAACTTATACTACAGCAAGTGTGCAAGGTTGGGGAGATGGGAAATTGGCTGTCGTCTTCTATCTGTCCTTGAGTGGCTTAGTTGGGTGTATGGCGCCACCTGCTGTCCTGCTGGGTGATAACAGGGCCTGGAGAGGCTGACAATCTCCAGCAAAGCAGTGTGAGAAAGGCCAGCCCAGCTTGAGGGTTAGAGGGCGCAGCGGTTCCCAGAAGCCCCCAGACCGCACCCTAGGGGTGACAACCCATCATACCCTACATTACACAAGTCTCAGCGGGTTTGTCACATCCTGTCCCCTCCCTTTCTCCACCCTCAATATTTCCTGCCTCCCACCACCTCCAGCAGCTCCCACCCTCCTATGCATTTACTGCTCCTCTCCCTCCAAGCAGAGCCCACCATCAGCTCATGATAATCTCTTACCTGAGCCAGCTCCACTGCAGCCATTTCCTGCCCCCTGGGAGGATGGGATGATCTGGATCAAACGTGGACGTTAGTCTGTAGCCTGTCAGGGCGAGAAGGGTAATGTGAGAGAATTCAGATGGGGTTTTCATCCATTCCACAAGCCGATTCTCCCCAGGATTTTTCCCTGCTAATGGACATTCTAGGTTCTGCCACACTGTGAAGAACAGAGTGACCTTATTCCAGTACAGGCCTAGCCCCCTCCCACCAGGTGTAACCCTCTGAGAAATCGTGAAACCCTCCCAGTAACAGTCTCTTTTACACTTATCAAGTTTGTGGACCCCCTGCATATCACAGGCCTCCTGTATGACACCAGAGCTACTTTTGGGGCAAACACATTCCAGAAAGGCATCTAGTCTTCATTAAATGACATCAGGAGATGGAGAATCCACTACTTTCCTTGGTAGCTTGTTCCTGTGGTGAATCATCCTTGCTGTTGAATATTTGTGTCTTATTTCTAATATGAATTTGTTTCTTTTCACCTTCCAGCCACAAGCTCTTGTTATGCCTTTCTCTCCTCAATTAAAAAGCCCTTTAATTTACCTATCTTTTGTCTCCATTAAGGCCCTTCAACACTTCAATGAAGTCACCTTTCAATCTTCTTTTGATAAGCTAAACAGGTTGAGCTCGTTCAATAGCTCACTAGACGGCATTTTTCTCCAGCCCTGAGAACACTTTGTGGCTCTTTGGTCATCAGACTCCTGAACTGCAGCTGGATGTGGTTCTTCTTCTTCTGCACAACATAGCTCCTGGAGAAGAGGGATCTGCAAATGTACATTCGTATGATACCTTTGTTTAACTGATGAAAACATAAACTAGACACTTAGAGGATTGGAACTGATTTCAGCTGATGGACAGCTTTGCTAGGTTTTTGTGCATTTGGACAGCGAAATGTTGAGTGTTTACATTGTTATCAAGCACTCCTGTATAGAGGAGCCCCTGAACAGAATGGAGAATGGAAATGAAAATGTTTAACTTTTTTTAAAAAAAGAAAGAAGATTATAAGACAACACGGGGGTTTGAACCGAGGACTATTTGAACTGCAGTTAAGCACTCTAACACTGAGCAATATCCCCAATGACAACAGAACTATGGAACCATGATGTCCAGCACTTTGAAGGATAGACCCTGTTTCCTCGAGATCCTTTGCCATTCCCAGACCACAGGTGGTTTTCAAAATGGGGTTTGATTAAACTTCTTAAATGTGGCAAACACCGCAGCTTGCACACCCACCGATATAGTTTCTCCCACTGACATAGCTGCCACCTCTTGGGAAGTGGATTAACTGCACCCACAGGAAAACTCTCCCATCAGCCTAGAGCAGTGGTTCTCAAACTGTGGGGCAAGACCCCAAAGTGGGTCATAACCCTGTTTTAATGGGGTCGCCAGGGCTGGCATTAGACTTGTTGGTGCCTGGGGCTGAAACCAAAAGTCTGAGCCCCACCACCCAGGGCTGAATCCCTCAAGCTCTGGTTTTGCCCTCCCCCAACTGGGGCAGGGCTCAGGCTTTGTCTCCTCTGCCTGTGCTCAGTGTAGAGGGGCTTGGTGCGTCTTTCTAGGGTCAGGTAGTAAGTTTTTTGGGGGGTTTTTTGGCAAAAAGGGGTTGTAGTGAAAGGAAGTTTGAGGAACCCTGGCATAGAGCCTCTGAGTATGTCTAGACTTGGCTCCCTGTGGCAGATCAGACACTGGAAGTACAGCCATGGAGACACCACACCCCAGCCTGGCCTAGCAGGCAAGAATCAAACCTCCACAGACAAGTGGCTGTTGTTTTCTAACCCATCTCCCTAAGCCCTCAGCCACCACCACTTAACAAAGGGGCTTTTCTACACTATGGTTCTGGTCTCACTGAAGGGTCATTTCCAATTGTTTGCTCAGACCAGCATTAGGGAAAATGGTGCCCTGGGCAAAGCTTGTACTTTGGCACTTCCCCACTGCCCCTGGACGATCCCCCCTCCCCCTTTACCGCTAGCTCCTGCACTCCCAACCCTTGCACCTCCTTCACCCCTAACTCCTGCCCCCTCCTGTGCCCCCTTTGCCCTTAATTCCCTGGGCCACCAGCCATTGCCCCGCTCCTGCAGCCCCTTCACATGGCTCCAGTGCTGGGGGCCCCGCACTTGTTCTCCCTTTCCCTGGGCTTTGGCATCACTAGCCCCTGCTTAGCGAGTAGGGTTCAGTGGTCCCCAAAATGTGGGGCATGACTCCTAGGGGGACACAGAGGAACATTCATGGAGTCAATGAAATCAATTGAGCTTCTTCAGTTTCTCACTGCAGATAGTTCCCTTGTTTTTAAAGGCAAAAATCCTGATCTTTCCAACGGGAGCTGCTACTTCAATGTTCAGTTTGGGGAGGGATCTGGCTACACTCAGAGATCTGCCCGCGGGTTACAATCTGTGATCCGAAGGGTCAAACGCAAACAGCGTTTAGATGGGACAGTTACTGCCGCCCCCGTGTGGCCAAAGATCAGAACTGACCAGCAGAGTTTACAGCTGGAGCCTGGGACGCTCCTGAACGAACTGGGCACGAAGCCTCTCGCGTGGGACCCTCGCTGTGCAGCAGGAGGCGGAGGGAAGCTGATTGTCAGGGCTCAGGGCAGCACCCTGCCATGCTGAGCCGGTGTCTGTGCTAAGCTCAGCATCAATCAGGAGATTCGGGGCAGTTCGGGGTCCCCGGGCTCCCACAGGAGGGTGAAGCAGGTCACCCCTGGGGCAGGTTAAAGCTGCAGGGTCACAGTGGGGTCGCTGCCCCTGTGAACAGCTGCTGTAGCACCGCCTGGGCAGGACAGGGAGAGCCAGTTATACCCTCCCCCCCAGCCTGTATCGGGGGATGGGAGCACTCACACCCTGGGGACCCACCCACCAGAGATCTACGGGGGGGGGGAGTGGCACCCACACACCCAGGATCTTGTAGGGGGGGACAAGGGCATCCACACTCCGGGATCCTCTGCAGAGGACGGACACCCACACACCCAGGATTCTGTATGGGGGGCAGAGGTACCCGGACACCTGGACGGGGGAAGGGGGCACCGAAACATCCGGGATCTTACCTGGCAGGACAGCGGCGCCTGCAGCTCGACATGAGACGGGGGCGGGGGAAGCAGGAGCATTTCCCAGTTCCAGGCTGTCCCCGTCTGGCCCAGGCACAGAGCTCACAAGCAGAGTTTAAAGCTCCAGCTGCCAAGCTGCAAAGCAAGCTGGTCTCTGTGGCTGGTGCCTGTGATCCCAGCTCCTGGGGAGGCTGAGGTTGGTGGATCGCTTGAGCTCAGGAGTTCTGGGCTGCAGGGAGCTGTGCCGATCAGGTGTCTGCACTAAGTTCAGCATTAATATGGTAATCCCAGGGAAGCTTGGGGTTGCCTAAGGAGGGGTAAACTGGCCCAGGTCAGAAATGGAGCAGGTCAAAACTCCCGTGCTGATCAGTAGTGGGATCACACCTATGAATAGCCCCTGCAGCGTATCCTCAGTGAGACATGGTCTCTTTTTATACAGACACCCCCCACAGAGCCTGGAGGGGGGGATGGGAGCACCCACACACTGGGGATTCTGACGTGGGGGGAGGGATGCTCCCTGCCACACGGATCTTGAAAAGAGGAACAGCGACACCCACACACCACAGAGCCTGGAGGGGGGCAGGGGAACCACACACAGGAGCTAGTTCATGGGGTGGGGGACACACCCATATGCTCCGTTGCACCATTGTTAATGAGAAGAACGGGGGCATCCGCACAACACGGATCCTTAACGGTCAGGGGGACACCCACACACTCCACTATTAACCAGGAGGGACAGGGGAACCAGACACCCCCGGTAGTGTGGAGAACACCCACAGCCACCGGATCCCTCATGGGGGGTAAGACAGAGGGGATTGTAATGGTGCCCAGCACACACATGCACCAGGGATTGTTAAGGGTTGAAGGGACAGGGACACCCACACACACTGAGATCACGTCCTTGGAGGAACGCAAACCCTCCACAGAAGGACCTGGTCTGTTCCATGATGGCAGCCCAGCCTGGGTGAGTCAAAGTCTCTTTTTATACAGGCACGTCCCAGAGATCCTGACTAGGGGGAGAGAGACACCCACCCACCAGAGATCCTTAATGGTCTAGGGTGCACCCACACACCAGGGATTCTTATGGGCGGGAAGAATGGAGACAGCCAGACACACTGAGATCACTTCCTCCCAGGAGCCTGGGCCAGACAGGGAGACACAGTCCCCCTTCACATATCTGCCAGACAACCTTCCTCCCACCCCCTCCACAGAATGTTCTTATCTGGAGGTGAAGCCAGGGAAATCCCATGGAGGATTCTTATCTGGGGAACTGGGGGGACCCACTTACCACCAGAGATTCTTAAGGGCAGGAGGAACAGGGACTCCCACCTCTGTAGCATGGGGGTGGGTCGCCTGCTGGGATCATCTGGGAATATTTCACCTCGTCAGTTCCCTGCCATTGCCTTGGGGGCCCCTTGTTCGCTGCCTCTGGCACCCAGTTTAGCCTCCTTCCTGAGGGCTGAAACGCTTTGATCTGTCTAAGGTCTGTGGGATCAATATGTGTCATGGTGTAATTCTGTGTTATTCGGGGCTCAGACTAGCTGAGCTAATGGCCCCTTCTGCCCTTAAACGCCATGAAAACATTTCCCTGGTTTCTCCTTGCGCCTGACAGACACCACAGTGAGGGGCCCAATAGAAGATCCTGGACACAGCGCTCTGGCTCTTACTTTACTTGGGGACGTCGGCGCTTTCCTAGCAAAGCTGCTGCTAAAGCGCTGGATTTGGGGAACGGTTCGGCTCCGATTCAGAGATCTGCCTGCGGGGTGTGAACCTGCCACGAGGAGCGGGAAACGCAACCAGCAACGGGAGGCGTTGGCTGAGCTCCAGGCTGCCCCCGTGTGGCCAAAGCTTAGAACTGAGCAGCGGAGTTTAAAGCTGGCGCTGGGAGGGACCTGAACATGTGGGGTACGAAGGCTCCTGCGTGTAACGCTTGTTGGGTGGGCAGCTGAGCGTAGCTGATTGCCGTAGTTGAGGGCTGCACCCTGGGGTGCTGAGCAGGTGCCTGTGCTCAGGTTGGCCTCGCTATGCTGGTTTCTGGGAAGTTTGGGGTCTCCAGTTCCCCCTAGGGAGAGGGGAGCCAGCCCAGGAAAAGAGGCTTTCAAAACTCTGGTACGAATTGCCAGTGGGACTGCCCCTGTGAAGAGCCGCTGCAGCCCCGCCAGGGAGAGCCGGTCTCTCTTTATGCAGCCCCCCCCCATTCCTCAGGATGAGGGTTGTGCTCAAAGATCTGTGCCCCGTGTTTTCACCTTTGTGTGAAGTGCGCAGTGCAAATAACCCTCAGCGCATCAGCTCAGCTCCAGGCTCCACTTCCACCCGCTCAGAGCGCAGAGCTCCCAGGCTGAGCCTGAAGTTGGAAGTGGGAGACCCAGTAACCAGCTGGGCCCTGTGGTTGGTGCCTGTGATCCCAGCTTCTGGGGAGGCTGAGGCTGGTGGATCGCTTGAGCTCAGGAGATCTGGGCTGCAGGGGGCTGTGCCAATCGGGTGTCCGCACTAAGTTCGGCATCAATATGGTGATCCCGGGAAAGCTTGGGGTCTCCAGGTTGCCTAAGGAGGGGTGAACCGGCCCAGGTCAGAAACGGAGCAGGTCAAAACTCCTGTGCTGATCAGTAGTGGGATTGCACCTGTGAATAGCCCCTGCAGCATAGCCTGGGCAAGGCAGTGAGACACGGTCTCTTTTTATACAGACACCCCCGCAGAGCCTGGGGGGGGGGGATGGGAGCACCCACACGCTGGGGATTCTGACTTGGGGGGAGGGACGCACCCAAGCAACATGAATCTTAAAAAGGAGAACAGCGACACCCACAGATCCTGGATGGGGGTAGGCAGGGGAAACCACACACGGGAGCTAGTTCATGGGGTAGGGGACAGAGACACACCCCAGAGGTCCTGGATGGGAGCACCCACATGAGGGGGATCTTGACTTGGGAGGAGGGACGCACCATGTACCAGAGGTTCTGAAGGGGGAACAGGAACACCTACACACCAGGTGTCTTGCAGCAAGAGCTGCGGTCTTGATTTACACAGGGCAGTGATGGGGAATTAACCACATCCCTTGCGGAGCTTGTTCCACTAGATGATTAGCCTCATTGAAGTACCCAAACCTTTTAACAATAAGAAGTGAAATGAAATGGCCACATGATGGCAACAGAACCTAAGAAATTTGTTAGTCTCTAAGGTGTCACACGTACTCCTGTTCTTTTTGAGGATACAGACTAACACGTCTGCTCCTCTGAAACCGAAGAGATGAGAAGCCATGTTCTTGTTCAATGTGCACTGAAGCTGAAAAAGGAGATGTTTCCTCTTTGATTCCTAAGCCCCCAACTCTAATCCACTAAACACCCCTTTCCTCCCACAGCCAGGACTAAAACCCAGGAGTCATAACTAGTGGCCCCCCTTAACCTTCTCTCTGTGAGAAGGAAGAAGAAGCTCTGAGACCCCTGTGCTGTCCCCTTGCCACCCTGCCTGGGCTGCACTTGAAACCCAATGGGGTTTCCTTGGGCAGTTCTGAATCTTGCTCCCAGGAAGGGTGTAATTTTAGGAGCAGGTTCCAAATAGTGCAATTAACCAGCCAGAAGGGGCAGCAGGTATCGGTGTAGGAGCCATTGAAATAATCACAGCAAAGTAGTTCAGGGAAACTCTGATTAATGAAGTGTGAGTGAAAGGTGAGAATCTGATGGTGTCAGTGTCACACTAGAGGGCGCTGTGATGGTTTTAAATTTGTCATCCAAACCCAGCCACTACCTAGCACATGGTTTAACCTCTTCCTCTCTTACCGTTGCTCCTTATCAGGGAAGGGGAGAGAGCAAACGAGCAATAGAAACAGAGACCTAGTGACCGACCCAACCTTTCTTTGCTCTGCAGTAACTCATCTTGCATCTGCGGCTGTTGAAGCTACAAGGCAGAGGACTAAGTACAACATTTAAACTTACGTTTGACCTCAGAGAATAAAACAAATGTGTCTGTAGAAAGAGGGGAGTCGAGTTCAATCCCTTGTCACCATCGATGTGCAAACCAGGAACCTGTTGGTGTCACTAGGCCTAAGTAAACCAAAGTTGTGAATTTGGGCCTGAGTGAACCCAAGTTCTTCCATGCTGTGAACTTTAACCAGCCTAAAGGCTTGGCTACACTTACAAATTTGCAGCGCTGCAGCAGGGTGTGAAAACACACCCTCTCCAGCGCTGCAAATTGCGGTGCTACAAAGTGCCAGTGTGGTCAAAGCCCCAGCGCTGGGAGCGCGGCTCCCAGCTCTGTACGTTATTCCCCACAGGGAGGTTGAGTACGGACAGCGCTGGGAGAGCTCTCTCCCAGCGCTGGCGCTTTGACTACACTTAGCGCTTCAAAGCGCTGCCGCGGCAGCGCTACCACGGCAGCGCTTTGAAGTGTAAGTGTAGCCAAAGCCTAAGATGCTAACAAAACAGCAAGCAAAATGTGTAACTGTCAGCTGTCTCAGCTTGCAGCTGCAGGACAGTTTGAAACAGCAAAAAGCGGCGGGGAGGAGGGGGAAGGGGGGAGGAAAATCTGCATGTGTCTGTGCTGTGAAGGCCATAGATAAATATGCAAATGGGAACTTTTCTAACACGCTGAGATGTAATGTTTAAAGTAACTGCTGTTGGGAAGGGAGGGGGAAAACCAAACAAAAGGCTTACACAAACAAGGGGGGTATAAATGCTGGGACCCCGCCTGCGCGTGGGTGTGCAGGATTTGAGATGCTTTTTCTCCCTGGCACCTTTTTTTGAGCTCAAATAAACGTGGTTTGCTTCTCCACCCTGGTGTGTTAATTAGTGCGACGCACACCGGGCAACGAACCCTGCTGTTGCTCCGCCTCGGGCCCTTTGAGCCGGCAACAAACCTGTTGCTTTGCATTCCTGATGTGTCACCATCATGTGGCTATTCTGTCTCAGCCCCTTTAATTAAAAAATTGTGTTTTTTTCATAGAAACTATATTTTCCTTGTAGAGACACAGGGGCAGATTAATCTACAAAGGGAAGGTGATTCCAAGGCAGTTCTGGAGGAGAAGGGAACGTTTTCAGCATCACTAAATTATTTTGTTGTGCCTCACAGAGAGAGAGAAAATAAACCTATTAATTTGAGCTACCAACACAGTTCACAGCATGAAATACACAATTTTGTGTTCAATGAGTTGTGTTCAGTTACATAATATGAAAAATATGTATTGGGCAATGCATGAAAACCTCAATGAATTGAACAACCCACCTGATCTAGTCAATGTACTACAGAATATTTAAAGAAGTTAAGAAAGATGTGCTTATAAATTAATGTGTTGTGCCATTTACACACACACAAGACACAGAAGAAACTGAATTATTTGAGCTACTAAAATTTCCATTTTCTCACAGCATTTTAGGTCTCAAGGTTGTTTTAATTTGCTTATTTTTTTGGAACTAGAAATGGGGAAAGAGTACACTGAAGTCAGTGGAATTACCGCAGTGAGGGATTAGTCACATTTTTTGCCACTAACAAAACCTTTGTTAACACAGAGTTAACTTTGACAGTGAATATCTCTTACCTTCCAGAACATCGAGATCAGTAAAACTCAAACTCTGGAAAAACAGGGAATACAGAGTGAGAATACATGCCTAGATAACCTTAACTCTGCCCTCTGGAAGAGAATCCCTGATAGCATATGAGAACAAGGAAAGGTTTGGGGACAAATTACAGCTACTTCCCAAGAGTTTGTTTCTTCTGAAATTAATTGACCCTGGCCCCATCCATTGATCCTGGCCTGGTGTCTGGCTGTGAAATTTACTGTTTTTATCCCAGCATATTTGTAAAGCAGTCTCTTCTTTAAAAGCTCCTTTATTCTAGGTTATACAAGCAGGTCACTTCCCCAGGTATTTCAAGGAGATGGAATTTTCCTGACCCACAGGGAACTTAAACTAACATGCTCAAGATCACACATTCCTTAGGAGAAAATGAAGGGGAAAAAAAACCAAAACCCACCAAACTGTTGCTGTATCTACCCAAATGATCAATGAGACCAGAAAGTGAGACTGTGCAATTAACTGTCTGGGACGACACTGACTCTGCAGTTACTTGGATGCAGACACACCCAGCTCTACCGTTGGTAAATGTACAGAGACTCTGCTGCTGCTCATGAACTAGCAGCACATGACCTCTGAACAGCTGTCATTCAAATGTATCTGAAAGTCACAAGGTACAACGATCTGTGTTAAAGGAAGGCTGCCATTTATTAGAGCCCGAATTGATGCCGTGTGCACAAAGAGAGGATTGAATGTGTAACAGGGAGTTTGGTAAATCCTGGTTATTTTAGTTTTGTAACAGGCTCCTGTCCACCCCCAGTAGAGTTTTCAGTCCCAATGGCAACTTACTTACCAAATGTAATACAGACTAGTCCATTCCTCCCACGTGGATGTGGTTCTTGTTCTTCTGCACATTGTAGCCCATGGAGGCCAAGGACCTGCAAATGTGTCTTCATGTGAATTTGTTCAATTGATGAAAACAAACCTAGACACTTAGAGGATTGGAAGTGATTTCAGCTGGGGGACATGTTTGCTAGGTTTTAAGGCATTTGCACAGGAAAACATTGAGTGTGTCCATTCATTTCAGGGATCCCCATTTAGTCGAGCTCCTGGAAATGGAATTACTTTTACTGAAGGAACAGGTTTGTGAGAGGGTACTTGGATTTGAACCAAAGACCACTTGATCTGCAGTCAAACACTCTACCACTGAGCTATACCCCCATGATATTTGCATAGGCAAGTCAGTGACCTTAAGGATTTTGAAGGACGGGCTCTGCCTCTGAGAGCTCCTTTTCTATTCCCAGACCACAGGGGTTTAAAAAATGGGGTTTGATTAAACTTTATATACACATGTAGACACCACAGCTTGCACACCCACCAACATAGCTTCCCCCCACTGTCATAGCTACCACCTCTCGGGGAGATGGGTTAACTGCACGGACAGGACAGCTCTCTCCCCTCCGCTTAGAGCAGCTTCATTATTTATGAACAGGTGGGAAAGAACCTCCTGAATGGACAGCAACCAATGTATCAAATATTGCTGTGTCTGCATTCAATATGGGTAACTGGTCATATTGGGCTGGATTAGTAGGAGCGTTGCCAGCAGATGGAGGGAAGTGATTATTCCCCTCTAGTCAGCACTGGTGAGGCCACATCTGGAGCACTGCGTCCAGTTTTCACCCCCCGCCCCCACTACAGAAACAAATTGGAGAGAGTCTGGGGGAGGGCAACAAAAGTGATTAGGGGGCTGGAAGACATGATTTATGAGGAGAGGCTGAGGGAACTGGGATTGTTTAGTCTGCAGAAGAGAAGAATGAGGCGGGAGTTGATCGCTGCTTTCAACTACCTGAAAGGGGGTTCCAAAGAGGATGGATCTAGACTGTTCTCAGGGGCACCAGATGACAGAACGAGGAGCAATGGTCCCAAGTTGCGGTGGGGAAGGTTTAGGTTGGATCTTAGGAAAACCCTTTTTCACTAGGAGGGTGGTGAAGCACTGGAATGGGTTCCCTAGGGAGGTGGTGGAATCTCCTTCCTGAGAGGTTTTTAAGGTCAGCCTTGACAAAGCCCTGGCTGGGTTGATTTAGTTGGGGATTGGGTTGGACTAGATGACCTCCTGAGGTCCCTTCTAACCCTGATATTCCATGATTTGAAGCTGTTCCCGTGTATCAAGGTGAGCTGCAGCTCAGCGAACCCCAAGGATCTGAGCGAGGCGAGCTACTTTGCAGCAGAGGCAGACCAAGCAGCAGGTACAACGCGGGGTCGCACCCCGGCCGGCAGATAGAATCTCATGTGCGAGATCCCGGCTCCTGTTACTTTGCAAAGTGTGTGCGTTTGCTCCGGGTTTTAGCTGTGGGCCAAGTGCCCTCTGGCTTCTCGTCCGGGCTCCGTCCTCCATGCGCCTGGGCATCAGCGGGACTGTCTCAGGAGAGCAGCTGCCCCATCCCAATCTCCGCCCAGCCGGGGAAGGAGCAGAGGCAGCCCGGAGAAAAGACTCCTTTGAGCGCCGGAGACGGCCGGAGCATCTTATTTGCATAGCCACAGTGCATTGCGTGCAGCGAAGCGAGTCCCTGGTCGAGGGGCTGGTTTTGCTCCCTGTGTCCCCGGTTTCGATGATCCAACTCGGGCTGCCAATCGGTTCAATTCCATTTCCTCTGAAAGCTAGCGGTGTAGCGGGCTGGGAGAGTCGTCACCCTGACTTTTGGGAGCGTAGGCGGTTGCCCCGGCAGCGCCTCTGCCACGTGTTCTACATACTCTGCTTTCTCTTCAGTTCGTATAAATCTTTCGCCTTTTACTAAAGATTTCCGTGGAGAGGAATGTTGATGAGTTTGTACCCAATTTTTTAAGGCTTTGCTTTGGCAAGGCTGTTGCCTGCTGTGAGAAAAACAGAAGAGTGCTCCCTGAGCTGGTGTCACTGGTTGAAGCTTTTCTATAGTATGAAAAAAGTATAATAGAAAGCACCTGGCATTGGCTGCTGTTAGCAGACAGGATACTGGGCTAGGTCTTTAACTTGGACGGGTAGCTGGGAAGACAGTCAATCAGACAGAACCCGTTCAACAAACTTTTTCATTTCCTTGTTATTGCCTGACTCCTTTAATTCTTTTCCTTTTCCTTATTTCCCAGCAGACCGACTAGCCACCAGATTTGGGTGCTAGCAGAGGGACCTGACGAGCTCCTTCTTTTCGGCAGCGTTGAACATGCCAGGGCACAGTCAGATTCTGGATGCTCATCTGAATGTAACGCCTAGCTCTCACCTTTATTTCTGTTTCTTAGCTCTTTTGGGCCATCCATCTTTGGTCTGACCCGTAGGATCCCTGCATTAGGAGAGATGGCTAATTAATGAGCCCATAAACCTTGGAAATCAAATGAAACCTGAAGTCCGTAGAAGACCTCGAAAGGCCCTTGGGGGGTGGAGTGCGAGCTGAGGAAGAGTTCCCTGCACAGCTTACCTCTCCATTCTCGTTTTCCTGTCCTGAGCGCAAAGCCAGGAAGCAGCTCCAGGTAGGAGGGGATACCATATGTGTGCAGAGGTTAGACAGGAAACAGCAAGGAACTGGACTCGTATGGAGTGAAACTGTAAGCATGTTCTGTATGCCTGATGGCTGCAGGTTTGAGAGAGTTATGTGGGAAGTGGAGGCTTTCGGTGGGCTTTCAGAGGAAATGTAATGGAAAGGCAGCCGAAAGTGGAATCCCAGGTTTTAAACAATCCTCCACTAACACACCAAACAGCTCAGGTCTAGTTACTCATTGAAAATTAGAATAAAGTTACAGCAAGATTTCATCATAAATGAAGTCAAACCCTAAAGATTTCAGAACACAACTGCTATAAAGAGCCATGAGGGAAGCAATACAAAGTCAACCTTGCCTCAGAGAAAGGCAGTTAAACAATTTCTCTTTTTTAAAGCAGCATAATCTCCCCAACCGAAGGGCACTGTTCCCGGAGAAGGGTCCTGGAGAGGGTTTTCCTCGTTGGTGCCAGCCATCCACCTCCCCGAAAGGCGGGAGCTAGGTCGACGGAAGAATTCTTCCGACCAAGGCGCGGACTGATGTAGCCGCGCCTATTTACGTTCCCTGTGCAGCCCAGGCCCGAGGGTCGGTGCGTGCTGAACAGTTAAGTCAAAACAGCTCCGTCCGTCAGAGGTGTGCAAAAGGGAAAACCCGCTGCTGGGCGACACGGCCACGCCGCCCTAACCCGCAGCGTAGCTAAAGGGCATTCGGGGAGGCGGTGGGTGGGCCTCAAGCGACGGAAAGCCCTCCTCCAGCATGGGGTTGTGACAGCCTAGTCTCCGTAGCACAGACAGGGTGGCCACCAAGAGACAGGAACAGACAGCGAAAGCCAAAGCGGCCCCAGGGCAGGGGGCGAGGCTGCCTGTTGGACGAGGAGACCGGTGGGACAGGCGTTTTGGACAGGCCGTCCTCCCGTCAAAGGAGGAAGAGCCCGAGAAGAAGGGCCAGGCAAGAAGCTACAAGCAGGGAAAGAAGCAGAGCAGGCAGGTAGGCAGCTCCCCTTAGAACCAAGGAAGGCACCGGTCCAAGCCCCCCAAAAGCAGACTAGAGAGCAGATCAGCTGCAAAAGACTAGGGAAAACCAAGAACACAGAGAGACCCAAGTAAAGTTTCAGAGCTGAGTTTTGCTTACAAGGAGGAACGTGTGACAAAGATACCTAGAAGTACAGGGCCTGTAGAAAAGAGCACTCCCAAAGGCCCAGAATAACAGCTGTTTTCCTGAAAATCTGCTTTGCAGTGCACTAAGCCTAAACAGCTCACTATCGGTTGTCTGTCGTTCAAACCAATCAGCAGGGGAGAGCGCGAACGCAGTCCCCCACTATCACAAATTATGCAGTCGAGTTTCCCGCATTTGGGGAAATCGCAGGGGTCAGCACACCCGCAGTGCAATGGATGAGCCTCACCCTGGGAAAACCACCTTCATGATCATGGTATCTCCCCTGCCAGGTAAGTATGAGTTCCTGCTGCCCGGCCGCCGCCCTCGCCGCCCGCACTTATAACACACGGGCGGACCGCGCCCCACTGCCGGCCTCGCCCACACCGGCCCCCACTGCCGACAGCTGCCCCGACGTGGCCCCCGGAGACCGTCCCTTCCCCACGCCGAGCTCCCGGTGCCAAAGTCGGGCCCTGCCTGGCAGCCTGCGTCCGCTCCCACGATGCTCTGCTCGCACACAGATCTGCATACCTGCTCACGCGGCTCCGCCCCTCCGCTCGGGCCCCTCCCCCTGCCCGCCCGGGCCGCCGCTCTTGCGTGCTCAGCTCTTTGAGCTCAGATGGGGTGTAGTGCTCAGATCGAGTGCGACAGACCTTAACTTTGCCATGTGAGGGTCATTCTAGCCCCATTACCTGGCTTGCTTATTTATACCTACGACTGTCTTTAACTGTTGTATGCGTGATGTACCCTCACTGCTTGCTGAAGGTATCTTGAACTCACCCACAGTATACCCCACATTGGGGACATTGCACACTGTATAAGTTATGTGCTGTCCAATACCAAAGTACTAGCATCCCCCTATACTCTGTATGTCACCCCTGATGACCAGTAACTGATGTTACAAACTCTCTGTATCATCTATTCTTAAACATTTTCTAATAAACATTTAAATCTATGCTGTCCAATACCAAAACGCTAATATCCCCCTACAACCTGTATGTTACCCCCAATGACACAATAACTGACGCTGCAAACACTTTGTATCGTTTATTTTCAAATATTCTCTAATAAACTTTAAATCTGTTCTTATCAGTTGAATATCTGATATGTCCTTTATTTGAGGACTGTATATTAAACTGATTTTTGAAACAGGGGGCTGGACTAGGAGCTTGCTCTGTCCACCCCATGCATTGACCTGGTATTGCAGTGCCTCCAGGACCGGTGGTGCCTCTCCTTCTGGGGAGAATCTTCTGGTTAGAAAAGCAGAAAGAATTTTACTGTAATGATGCCCCTTTAGAGCAGATTTGTTCGAGTTGTTGAAAACAGATTGGAAACCCTTGTTTTCTTTACAATAAAATATTGTTATGTTTTCTTGGGGTCTAATGTTTTGTGAGGCTGTCGATAGATATGTGAGGTTCTTTGTCTTACTAGAGGATTGTTTAAGGAGCTGGGATCCTTTTTTTCTGCGGCGAGTCTTTTCAACCGTTAGTATGAGGGATGAAGGCTTTCCGGGCTGTTGGGGAGATGGTTGGTTGGTTGGTTGTTTTGTTTGCACGCACAGGCAGAGACGGCGCTGTTTAAAGCTGCTCCCGTGCATCAGGTCAGGTTAGCTGCAGCTCACAGAACCCCAAGGATCTCAGGTAAGCTACTTTGTAGCAGAGGCAGACCAAGCAGCAGGTACAATGCCGGGTCGCACCCCGGCTGGCAGATACAATCTCAATGACCGAGAGACGGTTTCCGTTGGACCGTATGAACTCGAACCGTAAACTCACTGAATGTTAAATCTCACCAAATGAGGGTCAACCCAGCCCCATCATCGTATCCACTCGTTATACTCCACACCTGAACATAGCCGTCATATGAACAACCTACCCTCCTATCTCAGTGTCTGTACGTTGACCCGTTAACCTTTTACTCCCAATCGGGGCTATGGCAGATGATGTATTCCTTACGCCACCTGATCTTAAACTGAATTTTGCACCCCCTCAACAATCTGTACGTTATTCCCTGACCACCAGAAACTTCTACGCCTAAACTCTGTGGCCTACACTTTTAAAAACAAACAAACAAACAAATGAAAAAAAACCCCATCATCTTAGTAAAATCAGAGGCTGCCAGGAGGTTCAACCTGCTGCTCACTGCAGGACCGATCCCCCACTAAAGGGCCCCCCTCCGGGGCTGAGCTTGCAACCCTGGGTTTAGCAGGCTAATGCTCAAGCCCCCGAGCTACCCCTCCCCCCTACATTGATACTTTCTCGCGATCCTGGCTCCTGCTCCTTTGCAAGGTGTGTGCGTCGGCTCCTGGGTTTTAAGCCTGCTAACCCAGCGGGGGCCCGATTGCCCTCTGGCTTCCCGCCCGGCTCCCTCCGCCATGCGCCTGGGCGTCAGCGGGACTGTCTCAGGAGAGCAGCTTTCCCCCTCCCCCGCATCCCAATCTCCGCCCAGCTGGGGAACGCAGCCCTGAGAAAAGACTCCTTTGAGCGCTGGAGGCCGGCGGGGAACTCTCATTTCCATACCCACGGTGCATTGCGTGCAGCGAAGCGAGTCGCTGCTCAAGGGGCTGGTTTTGCTCCCAATGTCCCCGGTTCCCATGAGCCAATTTGGCATTTAAATCGGTTCAATTAAATTTCCTCTAAAAGGGAGAGGTTTAGTGGGGCTGTCGGTGTAGTTACTCCGAGTTGAGCGGAAGGCGCCTTTCCCCTGGCAGTGCATCTGCAGGTTGTTCTGGTTTCTCTTCAGATGGTATAAATCTTTTGTCTCCCTCTGCTTCCCCGCTCCCGAAAAGCAAAAGCAAAAGTAAAAGCAAAAGCACAAGCATAGCTTTTCCTAGAGAGTAACCATTATGCGTTTCCGCCCCAGTTTTGTGAGATTGTTATCTCATGTCGTGGGAAGAAAGCAGAATGGGGGTCGGACTTTTGCGCCTTGAACAGAGCGGTGGTGTGTGTTTCCTTGACTAGCTGCTGCCTGTTTGTGGCTGGGAGGCAACCCTTACCGATGATGGCAGGGGGACAGCTCTCTCTTGTGTTCTGCAGTGATGCTGCAATTTTTTGTTGTGCCCCTCCCCTGCTGCAAACCAGGCAGGCAGGCTTGGTGGCTGCGGAGGTGGGTCGAGCCCAGGTTTCCTTTGGCAGACGCCTGGTTGAGAACCGGTGCTGTATCCTATAGGATCTTAGTCATCTCTTGTCTAAGCTGACAAGCCCTAATGTCTGTAGTCTCGTCTCATACTTTGGAAGCCTGCTATTTACCCCTTTCAGTTGTAAAAACTGACTCTTGATTCCTACCCTTTCTTTCCTATCTGCTAACCAGTTACTGATCCATGAGAGGGAGGGGCTTGAGCCGTCTGGAGTAGCTCGTGACTGTGAGTGGCAACCTCAGGGCAGACTGTTGAGAAGCAGAGCACAACCCCCAAAATGGTTGTACGTTCTAGACTTAGATTTCACCAAGTGTCAGATACTGGATGATGTGCCGTTTATGACTTTTTAAACCCAAACTTGCGATTTGGGGATAATTTAAGCGTTCTGTGCAGAGGACTAGAAATACTTTTATTAACCTGTAGTTTAGATCATTTTAACATTCGCTGGAATCACAGTTTTAAATCTGTTCTTATCACTTTAATAACTGATACTTCCTCTATCTCAGGACTAGCTATTACACTGATTTTTTGGAATAGGGAGACGGAATAGCAGCTTCCTCCATCCACTGCACACAGCGCCCCGTTATTGCGGCACTGAACCTCCAGGAACGGTGGGCCTCCCTATGGGGAGAATATCGTGGTTGAAGAGCAGCGAAGAAAAGTCGTGTTGTCTGTGTTACCATTTGGTTTGTACTAAGAGTATGGTTTCGAGTCATCTGTGACTCTTTCATCAGTTATTAGTTACATCTTATGATTAAGCCTCTGAGTTGAAAGGCTGCTCTTGCAGATTTTACTTTGTCGTTGTTTGTAGGTCAGTTAAACAGCTGCTTTCTTAGTCTATTCTGTGTAGGTTCTTAAACTGCTCTCTTTAGTATACCTTCCAGAATTAATGGCATGGTTTGGCTCGTTCTTTCCCTCGTCTCCCCACAGAAGAGAAAATTTCCATCCCTTTTCCCATTGGAAAAATGCCACCCTCTTAACCTAGGAAACAGTCTCTGTAAATGTTTTGCCCAGACGAGGGCTAGTTCATAGGAGCAGAAGAGGAGGAAGGTTGTGATCCTTTGAGTCACATTCCTAGCGTGACTCAAGGAAAATAATTAAAGAAAAAAAAAAGTGTGTGGGGGGGTGCGCGAGCGGCTTGGGGGCAGCAGGTCAGTGGGTGGGTTTTTGTGGAAAGGAGGAGCGTACAGGGAACTGTCTCTTTTTTTCTTTCTTTCTTTTTTTTTAACAGAATTGTGTGTCAAGGGTTCTTGCTTTGAATTCTTCCACTGGAGTCATTTTAGGGAAGTGAGCCTCACTTAGAGTTACCTCGCTACGGTGTTCATTGCGTGGCTGAGTGCTCGCCCCGGCGAGGTAGAAAGCGGTGGGGGCAGGGGGTGTGCGCGTGCCGCAAAGCCTGAGCATTGCTTCTCGGCTCTTTGAGCTAAGATCAATGGTAGCGATCCCGTTGGAGAATAGGATCACGGCCTTCCGCCAAGCCCGAGCCCGCAAACTCGAAAAGTACGCTCCCCTGGCTGACACCCTGCGAGCAAAGAGCTACGAGGTCTACACCGACGCTCTGATCGTTGGGGCCTTGGGCGCCTGGGACCCCCTTAATGAGCGCGTGCTGCGGACTTGTGGGGTTGGCCGTCGCTACGCGCGGCTCATGAGATGCCTAATGGTCTCGGACGCTATTCGGTGGTCCAGAGACATTTACACAGAGCACGTCACCGGCCACCGTCAATACCAAGAGTGAGCCGGCGTGACTCCACGCACCCGCAAGGGGGAAGAGACCTGTAAACTTCCTCTGTTGGACTTTATCGCCTGAGCCCTGAACCAACCAAACTGAACTCTGCCATGTGAGGGGCACCCTATCACCATTACCCAGTCCGCTCATTTATTCATGCCCACGACTATCCATAACCTGTTTGTATGAGTGATGTGCCCTCACTGCTTACTGGCTGTACCTTGAACTCACCCACCGTATACCCCGCATTGGGGACATGACAGACTGTGTATATGTATATGCTGCCTAACACCAAAATGCTAACATCCCCACAACCTGTATGTTACCCCAATGACACAATAACTGACGTTTCAAACACTTTGTATCGTTTACTTTAAATATTCTCTAATAAAATTTAAATCTGTTCTTATCAGTTTAATATCTGATAGGTCCTTTATTTGAGGACTGTATATTATTTTTGATTTTTGAAACAAGGGGTTGGAATAGGAGCTTGCTCTGTCCACCCCATGCATTGACCTGGTATTGCAGTGTCTCCAGGACCAGTGCTTCTCCTTCTGGGGAGAATTGTCTGGTTAGAAAAGCAGAAAAGTTTCACTCTAAAGATGCTGATTTGAGAAGATTTTTTTTAAAGTAGTTGAAAAATCAGGTATCTTTAGCACTTTCTTCATAACAACATATTGTTAAAATTTCTTGGGAGTGTTTTCTGAGTCTACAGCTGTGAGTTTCTTTGTCTTGCTAGAGGATTGTTTTAAAAACTGAAATTCTTCTATTTGCTGTGAGTCTTTTCAACAACACGAGGGATGAATGTTTTCCGGACTGAGGGTCTGTTTGGGAGATGGTTGGTTGGGGGGGGGGTTGTGTGTGGGTGGGGGCACACAGATTGGTAATATTCGAGGTCACATGTATATCAATAACTGGATGAGTTACACAGACTTCTCTCCACCCAGCCTACGTTCCATGTATCTTGACTGAGCCTGCCGCCCACCATCCCAGAGCAGAAGCCTGAAGCCTGAGCCCCACCGCACGTGGGGAGGAGGGGAACTCCCACTGGTTGCCTGCTCCTGCAGTGTTTATGACTCCGGAAGGGGGTAGGGACCAGCCCCTGCAGGCAGCCCAGGGGACTAGTCGCTGCTTTGCTGCCCCCGACTCCCCCTCAATTACAGCCCAGGACGCTGTGGCCACAATTAAAGCCCCTGGTGGCCACATTTGAGAAATGCTGGAGCCTCACAGTAAACAAATCCCAGCAGGTTTGTCACACCCTGTCCCCCACCCTGGGGATTTCCTGCCCTCTCCCACCCAGACCAACCTTCCTGGAAGTTCCCACCCCCTATGTATTTACTGCCCTTTCTCCCCGCCAAGGGAACCTGCCAGCAACTCCCTGCTAATCCCTCCCTCAACTGGCTCCACTGCAGCCATTTCCCTTCCCCGGCCCCTGGGAGGACCAAATGAGCTGGAGCAAAACATGGATGTTGCGCTGCAGCCTGTTAGGGCAAAAAGGGCAACTGGGGACATGTCAGAACAGGAAATAATTTCCCAGCACAATTCCCCCCAGGCTCTTTCCCTGCACACGGATATTCCAGCTCGTCCTGCATGGGACAGAAACATTCAAATCTAGGGCTGTCAATTAATCGCAGATAACTTACACAATTAACTTTAAAAAAATCATGATTAATCTGTTTTAATCGCACCGTTAAACAATAGAATACTAATTTAATTTTTTTTGTTTTTCTACATATTCAAATATATTGATTTCAATTACAACACAGAATACGAAGTGTACAGTGCTCACTATATATAGTTTTATTACAAATATTTACACTGTAAAATATAAAGTACTGTAGTGCAATCTCTTTATCATTAAAGTACAACTTGCATATGTAGATTTTGTTGTTGTTGCATAAGTGCACTCAAAAGAAAACAATGTAAAACTTTAGAGTCCAGTCAGTCCTACTTCTTGTTCAGCCAATTGCTGAGACAAACAAGTTTCTTTACATTTACTGGAGATAATGCTGCCCGTGTCTTGTATACGTCACCTAAAAGTGAGAACAGGCTCTCTCATGGCACTTTTGCAGCCAGCATTGCAAGGTATTAACGTGTCAGATATGCTAACATCCATATGCCTTCATACTTCAACCACCATTCCAGAGGACATGCTTCCATGCTGATAACGCTCGTTAAGAAAATAATGTGTTAATTTGTGACTGAAGACCTTGATGAAGAACTGTATGTCTTCTGCTCCATGGTTTTATCCACATTCTGCCATATATTTTGTTTTATAGCAGTGGTGGGTGATGACCCAGCACATGTTGTTCACTTTAAGAACACTTTCACTATAAATTTGACAAAAAACACAAAGAAGGTACAACGGGAGATTTCTAGAGATAGCTACAGCGCTCGAGCCAAGGTTTAAGAATCTGAAGAGCCTTCCAAAATCCAAGAGGGACGAGGTGTGAAACATGTTGTCAGAAGTCCTCAAAGAGCAACACTCTGATGCAGACACTACAGAACTTGAACCACTAGACAGGACAATCAATCTTCAGTGGGTGGCATCTGACTCAGATGAGGAATATGAATGTACTTTGGCTCGTTATCGAGCAGTACCTGTCATCAGCATGGAAGCATGTCCCTGGCCTCTGATTGCTAGAAGCTGGGAGGGGAGAACAGGGGCTGGACCTCTCCATGGCCGCCTGGTCTGGTCACTCCCTCTGAAGCCCGTAGCCAGGGCCAGCCTTAGGGGTGGGTGCCACCAGGGAATTGCCCAGGGGTACCATGCTCAAGGGCGGTGCTGTACGGTAGCAGAGAGGTGTGTGCTGCTGGTGTAAAGTCAGAAACTGCTCCCGGCTGGCAGGGGAGTGCTGCTTGGGGTGGTGCCCAGATTTCTCCCTGCTCCCTCCCGGCATAGGAGCATGGGGGGAGGGAGGGGAAGAGAAGGGGGAGATAGCGGTGATGAGCGGCTACTGCTCCCCCAATGTTCCTCCGGGCCCCCCTAGGGGGCTGTGAGGGGGAGCAAGGAGCAACATCAGGGCTCCCTGCATCCAGGTCACCTTCCCCACCTGGGCTGCATAAGGGCAGGACAGAGGGAGCAAAAAGCCTTTGTGAGCTCAGCACACACAAGCCAGGAAAAGATCAACACCCACCCCCAGCCCAGCCAAAGTGGGAGCTTCCCTCACTTCCCAGCCACAGGCCCACGGGGCTCATGGATGGAGGAGTTTGGGGGGCTGGAGGGGCCCCTGAAGGACTAGCTCAGCGTGTGATGAGTGACTGGGATGTATGTGGGGGCCGGACTGTGGGCTGGGGTGTCCAGGGGGACCCCAGGAAGGGACTAGGGGATTAGGGATAGAGGAGGGTGGGGATACCAAGGTGCATTGTGGGAATGTGGGATTTAGAGCCCAGAGTGGATGGGTGGGGCGGGGTTGGAGGACCCCACGGTGGCTTAAAAGGGTAACCCGGCAGGTTGGGGGGCAGCAGAGATTGGAGATGAGGAACCTCACACCCTGGGGATGGACTGGGGCAGTGGGGGGATGGGAACGTGGGGCCCAGCCATGGAGAAATGGGCTGGAGGCAATTAGGGGCGGGGCGCTGGGGGTGGGAGAGGAGGAGGAGGAGGAAGGGGGTGGGGTGAGAGGAGGCGGTCGGGGCAGGGGTGGCGGGGGCGAAGGGAACGGCCGGGCAGAGCGGACAGGGTGGGGGAGGGGACGCTGGGGGCGGGGCTGGCAGGAGGGTCACAGCGGGGGGGGAGGGGTGAAGCCCTTTCACTCCGCGCTGCTTCTGCCCGTTGGAGAGAGAGAGAGAGAACTACGCTTCCCAGAGTGCACCGGGAGGGGGCGCGTTGTCTGAGCAATCTGCGCGTCACTTCCGCTCTGAGACGAGCCAGGAACTACAACTCCCAGCCTGCCCCGGGGCGCCTCCTCCTCTCCAGCCCAGGTGAGGGCGGGTCCCTGGGTCAACCTGACACCTCCCCCCCAGCGCAACTCCTCATCCCCGCCCCGCCCCCAGAGAGCCCCGGCCCCGCCCCCCCCGGGGCAGGGTGTGACGCTGCCCCGCGCAGGAACGTGCTGCGCCGCTTCGCCCCTTTCACCCCCCGCACAAAGCGGCTGCTCGGGGCGGGGCCGGGTCTGGCTCTGTGCGGGCGCTGGATCCACGTGTTCCCGGCGCCCCTACGTGTCACCCCCCGACTCCCGCTGCCCCCAGCCCCGCCCCCTCCCCGGGTGAGCCCGGCTCCAAAGCCCCGCAGACAGACCCGCCCCGGCCTGCCCCGAGCCCCCTGCTGTGCCCGCCCCAGAGCCCGGCCCCGCCCCTTCCCCCAAAGCCCCGAGCCCCCCGCTGTGCCCGCCCCCAAAGCCCGGCCCCGCCCCTTCCCCAAAGCCCCGCCCCTGCTGTGCCTGCCCCAGAGCCCCGCCCCATGTGGGGGCACCAGCACTGTGCCGGGTCGGGTTGGGAAATTGTCCAAGCTGGCCCTGGAGAGACGTGTGTGTCCCTGCTGCCCCCTGCTGGTGGGGCTGAGCCTCGCTCTGCGGGGGGGGGGGGTTGGGGGGTGAGAGAGAGAGAGAGACTGTGACACTGTTTGTATCAGTGCGTTGCTGGGCTAACCAGTAGGAAAGGGCTTTGCAGGATTTTGTATCCTGCAGCAAGTGAGTGACTGACTGACGCACACGCACACTGACGCACAAAGGGGGCTCACACAATCCCAAGAACACTCACACACAACACACCCAGAGGGACATGCTAGCCCAACCCCAAAGAGAGCAACAATCACATCCCCAGCCGCACTCACAATCACCCCCCCACACCATAATATTTGCAATCGTGCTCACAGACACAACTGCACACAGTTCACTCCCACTGCTCCTAACACAAGGACCTCCTGCCCCACACAGCGTGTGCTGAGGCCTATGGAACTCACTGCCACTGGACAGCTACCAATGAGAATGATCCCCTCATGCAGGATCGTCTGCTTGGCCCCCCACTCCCTCTCAGGGTGCGCTGTGCGGCGTGGCTGGGGATTGTGCACTGGCCCAGCACCAGACAATGCAGAATGGACACCACACACCCTGCCCGCCTCACCTGAGCTGCTCTCCAGGTGCATTGGAGCCCAGCACCCCGCACCTTGGCCCTCCTGCCCCACAGGGGGTGAGCTGCAGCCCCGCCACACTCCACAGAGGGGAGACGTGTTAGGCCAGCCAGCCGTTGTAAGATGGGGAAATCACCATCGAGGTCGACGGTATGGGGGCTGTGACATACAGAGAAAGAGTTGTCGCGCCGGCAGAAGGCAGCAGAGCATACACACACACGTACACACACACACACAATTGCAAACATACACAAACACATGCATGAATCCAGCCACACACACACAATTGCTAATATACACAAACACCTGCACAAATCCAGCCAACACCAACACAAGCCTGGGAGCCAGGGGAGCAGAGCAGGCTGGGGCCAGGTCACTCCACTTCCTGCAGGAAGTAGCCAGCCCCCCCGTCCCCCGCAGAGGCCTGGGACCAGCCCCCCTCTGCTTCCCCCCACGCAGGCCTGGGGCCCCAGCCTGCTCTGCTCCCCTGGCTCCCAAGCTTGGGGGGGGGGGGGAACCGCCCCACAGCACTTGCTGGCGGCGTGGCTGGGAGCCAGGGGAGTGGACCAGGCTGGGGCTGGGTCACTCCACTTACCATGCAGTGAATGCAGGGGTGGAGGGGGGGGCGCGGCTGGGGCTGGGGCAGAGGAGGGGCGGGGGCCATGGGGAAGAGCCGGGCTGCCCCCCCTGCAGCAGCTCCCCACCCCAGCTCACCTCCGCTCCGCCTTCTCCCCTGAGCACACCGGCGCCGCTCCACTTCTCCCGCCTCCCAGGCTTGCGGTGCCAATCAGCTGTTTAGTGCAGCAAGCCTGGGAGGGGAGGAGAATTAGAGCGGGGGCGGCGTGCTCAGGGGAGAAGACAGAGCAGAGGTGAGCTGGGACAGGGAGCGGTTCCCCTGCACGCACACTCCCGCCCCCCATTACTTGCTGCGGGCAGCCCTCCCGCACCTCCCCAGCCCCTGCCACAGCTCCCCTCCACTCCCCCGCCCCCCCTGAGTGCGCTTTATGGTGCCCCAACCACTTGGCACCCTGGGCGGCCGACTAGTTTGCCTAGTGGTTGCACCAGCCCTGGCCACTGCCTGTCAGCAGGATTCCTCCTCCTCCTCCTCCTCAGTGCGACTAAATCTCTGCACCTAGACAGCGGGTCCGTCCGCTGCACCCCAACCCCCCATGCCTGAGCCTCCCTGCCAAAGCCCTGCACCTGGCTCCAGAGGATTAAATCTCACGTCTCACTGGGAACTCGACTTCTTGTGCCCAGAGAGTCTCGGCCTCCCTCAGTAGCTGACCCGAGAAACACAGTGTCTGCAAAAGCAGCAAAGAGTCGTGTGGCACCTTATAGACTAACAGACGTATTGGAGCATGAGCTTTCGTGGGTGAATCCCCACTTCGTCGGATGCGTCAGTGTCGGCCTTTTCCAAAGAAGTGCCTGGAGGGCCTTTTTCTATGTGACCACGTGGCCTAATGGAGAAGGCGCCTGACTTCGGATCAGGAGATTGAGGGGTCGAGTCCCTTCGTGGTTGTGCTTGTGCAGTTTTACCTTTGGGCTGAAAGTCCTGCTCCCTTCAGGGCTGGAACCTCTTCTTGGCCGCTCAGGCCAATGCTCTGGCTTCAGCTAGAGCCCCAGGAAGGAGTTGGGGGTTGGGTGTCACAAAGGCTGGGGCATGAGTCCCAGGTGCTTCCAGTCTCGCCTTTGCCATTCCTGACTTGCCAGAGAAAATGGGCGGCTGCCCAGGCTAGTGTGTGGAGCAGTTTCCCTCTTCCAAGTGTGCGCCTGTCCCTGTGCTGGAGGGGGGTTGCTACATAGCGCCTTGGGAGCCTGGGTGTTTCTCTGCTTCTCGCCAGCTGGGGAAAAGCCTCTTGGGGTAAAATCTCCTGCCCCACTGCCAAAGTGAGCACCTTGAGTGGGAACGGTAAGAGGCCCCACCAGGGGGGCTGGCCCTGCTTTCCTACCATCTTCTGATGTTGGCCACAGAGCATCAGCAGCCGCCCCGCATGCTGATCTGTGGGTGGTCTTCAGTGGGTGTTTGGCATGGCAGGGAGCAGCCTGGCTGGGTGTTTTTGTGCCCATCTGAAGGCCACACATAGGCATGGTCCTGCCCTCCTCTGGCCCTGACCTCGGTTGCTCTGTGGCTTTTAAGCCTTCCCTTGGAGCCGTCAGCACCATATGCCTCTGCTCCAGGTGCCCAGAGGAGGAGAGGTGCTGGGCTCCAGCCTGGGAAGCCTGGCCCTGGCCCTGCTTCCTTTAAATGCCATGTGGGCAAGAGGAAGAGCTGCAGCTACAGGGACCAAAGTTGTGGGCATCAGGTGAAGCAGTGAGAAACCCAACATCAGGTCAACCCGCAGGAATCTCTAGCCAGACTGTTAAGGTCTAGGACCCCACCCTCTAGCGGCCAGCTGGACCAGAGACCCATCTCCAATGGGCACCAGTGACCCAGGAGGAGGAGAAAAATCATCACTCTAGTTCAGCCAGGGAGAGAGTAACAAAGCACATTGAGCTCCAAGGCTTTGCAGCAAACCAACATATGCCCAAGAGGTCCCACTGAGATTTGAACTCAGATTCCAGGATTCAAAGTCCTGAGTGCTGCCCATTACACCATGGGACCCGCTACTGTATTTTTTTCTAGACACCCATGACTCTCAGCTGGCTGGTTTGCACTCTGCACTTATTGCTTCCCACCAGCAGCTTCCTCTCACAGGACTCTCTCTCCTCCTCCAGCGACTATAGTCCTGCACTACCGGATCCGTGGGGCCTGCCCTGAGTCCCTGCATCCCCCTGCTTTGTCTCCATTCCCTGCAGGCTGCAAAAATGTCAGGGGAGGCCGCCCCTCCCTTCACTCAGTGCTCCCGCTCATATCGGCCAGCTGCAGCCTCATCTCCTGGAACTCGGGCAGCTGTCGCTTGATCCGGTCGTACAGTCACACGCTGACTGGCTCCCCTGCCTGGATGCTCTTGTGGAAATCCCACAGGCAAGTGCTGTGGCACTGTTGGTTTCTTTAATGTTGTGGTGTTTGCACGACTGCCAGAACTCCTCCCTCACTGACTCCCACCAATCCCCCTGGTTGCCATAGAACCCTCTGATGCTTTCCCGTTCTGCCAACACCGCCAGGCCTCACCCCCCTGCCCCTTTATCTTGCAAGCTCTGGCTGTTCAGCTTCACTATCCTCTGCCCTGGGTCAGGGACAGGGGTGGCTCCAGGCACCAGCGCAGCAAGCTGCGGGGGGTGGCCTGCCGGTCGCTGTGAGGGTTGCAGTCAGGCTGCCTGCAGGAGGTCCCCTGGTAATGCGGATTAGGCGGCATGCCTGCGGGAGCTCTGCCAGTCCTGCGGCTTCAGCGGCAATTCGGTGGTGGTTACGCCGAAGGCACAGGATCAGCAGACCTCCCACAGGCATGCCGCCGAATCCGCCTTACCAGAGGACCTCCGGCAGGTGTTGGGATAGATCTGTATTACATTATACACTAATGTTAGATGTGTAGAAAGTGTGACTAGACAGGAGCAGTGTGACGGTGCTGCCTGTGGGAGCCAGCTGAGGTCACTCAATCAGGGTGAACTGCAAACAAAACGGGGCAGACAAACCCCAAACACTGGTGGTTATTCTAATACTTAGATTTACCAACCAGCACAAAACAGCTTCTGTAGCATCTCACTGGTTACTCAGAAGTCCAAACCACGCAGTTCCCTTAAAGTGCCCAGCCTCAGGCCTCCGTCCAGACACACACGTCAGATATGATGATGATTCCTGAAAATCTCATCTCATCATATAAAAGAAAAGGTTCTTCCAATCCCAAAGGATCAGCCACATACCCAGGTCCAATTATAACTTAGATCTTACCCAAAATACACGCCATAGCCAATTGTTATTAACTCAGCTAGAATTTATTAAAAAGAAAAGAGAGAGAGTTGGTTAAAAGATCAATATACAGACAGACTTGAATTCAATTCTTGAGGTTCAGATGCATAGATGAGGTGAGCTCATAGTTGCCAAAAGTCCTTTTAGAAATGGTCGAGAGGTTATAGTCCAATGTCCATATTCAGGGTGACCCCAGTCACTGACTCGGGATCTCAATCCTTATGGCTTAAGGTTTCCCCCTCTTGAAACCCAAAGCAGATCTGAGATGAAGCAGGATCATGTCCCAGGGTTCTTATACATTTCCAGCAGCGTTGCGGCCTGAGAAAACAATGGGCTTAACTCCTTCTCCCAAACATCCTGGCAATTAGCACAGGGTAATTTACCCATTAAACAGTTCAGATCCAGGTTAGCACAACCTTCAAAGAGACACAGAGACAATAATACTATTTCACTCAAGTATCATCATAAATATTAATATTCCTTTTTTGATCTTTGAATTAAAACTACAGCAATAGACAAGACTTGTTCGCTGACATCACAAGCCCTGAGCAAACATCTCCCCTTCTACCTCTAACAATGCAGACTTGCATTTCAAAGCTCTGTTCATTTACAGATCTTCCTAACCAGTCCGTAAGGTTCACCCATGGGTCAGGTCAGTGGGTGAGGTGAGTAAATTAACTCTTTCTGGCCCTGTCACCTTTCAATGAAATATTATATTATACTCATAACGTCACAGGAGGTCAGGAATAGGATAGCAGGGGCTGCGGGTCGGGAGTGAAGGGCACCAGCAGAGCTGTGAGTCTGGAGGTCAGGACAGGGATGGGAGGGGCTGTGGGTCGGGAGTGAGGGGCACCGTCAGAGCTGGAGGGAGCGCAGGGCGCTGGGTCGGGAGTGAGAGGCACCAGCAGAACTGTGAGTCTGGAGGTCAGGACTGTACGACTCTGGCAGGGTGGCCATTTAGAAATCTTTTCCTTGCTTTTCTTTTTCGCCTGGCCCCAGCGTTAGGACCGTTTGGGTGTTTCAGTGTGTGTGTTTTCCCATTTGGAGGCATTTGGACGTTTGGAAGGAGCCGAAAGAGGAGTCTTTTCACAAGCAAGTTGGCTTTCTGCACAGGTAGGGCCCTTGGCCGTACAGCTTAGCTCCGTCAGTGCGTCTGCATGGGGTTCCTCCAGTGCCTCAAGAGCCCGTGCTAAACTCTCGGTGTGGGCATTTGGCTTCCGCCAGTCAGAGTGCCGTGCCTGCGTCTTCCCAGGGCCGGCTCCCATGAGGCGCGCATAACTTGGGAGGAAAGGGGTAGAAGAGAAAGCAAGTGAAGCTGACTTGGAGTGGTGGTGCCCTGGGCGGAGTGGTCCTCCTGCTCCTTCCTGTCGGAGGGTGGGCTCGAGTGTGGGCTTGGGGGTCTGGCTGTGGGCGGTGGGAGGATGGTGTCCAGGAAGTCCCAAAGGTCACCCTGCGCCGGCGGAGTGTGAAGCCTCTCCCTAGGTTGGGGTGACGTATTAAGCCTTCCTCTGTGGCTTGGGCTGGGGAGCATGATCCGGCGTCGGGTCCATTTGGGTGGAGCTGGCGGCCGGCAAGAATTCGGGCCATCAGGTCAACCCTCTGTGGAAATGGGGGTGAGCCGGCAGGCCTGCGATTTTGGCTTTGCGGGCGGGCAGCTCAAGCCTGGCCTCCTATGAGCCTGGAAGGCAGCCGGCTGGGCTCACCCGTCTCCTCCCCGGGCCCAAGTTCCTTTCAGGCAGCAGGTGGGCGAGGAGCCCAGGAGGGGAGAGCAAGGAGGTGTCCGAGCCTCGTCCTGCCCGGGGCCCAGCAGGGCTCTTGCCCGCTCCCGGCCCACCTGGTTTTGGCCTCTGCCACCCCTAGCAGTCAGCCAAAGAGCAGAAGTCACCCTCTCCTCCCGCAGTGGCCAGCATGGGGTTTGAACCCATGACCTTGGCGTTATTAGCACCACGCTCTAACCAGCTGAGCTAGCCGGCCTACGGGAAGCCCTTCCTTGCCTGACCCTTTTGGAAGGAGTCACCGGCTGGCGCGGGGAACGATGTGGCCTCCGTTATCGAATGGATGGATCAAGACACCATCCACCAAGGTAGGGAATTAGCTCAAATGGTAGAGCGCTCGCCGCATGCGAGAGGCAGCGGGATCAATGCCCGCATTCTCCAGCGGCGAGGCAGCCACAGGACCTTCTCTTGCCCTTCTTTTAGAAGCCATGGACAGTCAGCCGGCTCAGCTCCTCCAGTGGCCTCCATCCCTCTCCCCGCTTGGCCTCCCAAAAAGCCAGCCCTTGCGGAGCACAAAACTCTTCCTCCCGGCCCTTCTCCCCTTGCGCTGACTGGGAGGCTGGCGACAGCTGGGGGAAGTTAGCTCAAATGGAAGAGCATGGGAGAAGTAGTCAGACCCATACACACATTCTCCAGCCTGCTCTGCTCTGCTCTGCTCTGCTGTGCTGGGCTCTAGTGGGGGGCCTGCACATTTCTTTCTGAGCTCTCACTGGAGCACAATCCCTTTCCTCCTCCCTCCCTGCTAGTCTACGCCAAGCTCATTGGCCGGGAGGGAGAGCCACTCAAATACAGAATTACTCACATCCCAGGGGTCCATGAAGGGAATGAGGAGATGGGCGGGGTGGCATGTGATACCAGCTCAGCTGAGACCGTGAGACCTCGCAGCCTCCTGATCTCAGGCAGCATGGCAGCCGTGGAGCAGAGCAGAGCACGCAGACAGCTTGGAGACAGCCAAAGTGGGGAAGGGCTGCGTTGGTCTGGAAGAGGGAGTCGGTGGCTGTCTATCCTGGCGGAGGCAGGGTCGTTTTGCTGTATGCTGGGCCAGGGGCCAGGGAGTCTGCTAGAGTTGCTGAGCTGGGCCTGCTCCTGGCTTTGCTTGGGTTAGAGGAAAGTGGTGAAGATAAGAACGGGCCTCCTGGGTGAGACCGATGGTCCATCTAGGCCACTATCACGTCTTCTGACAGTAACCGATGCCAGGCGCTTCAGAGGCAATGGCCAGAGCAGGCAATCGTCGAGTGATCTATCCCTGCGTTGTCTTCTGAAGTTTGGTGCTTGTTTCAGGGGCTAACTCTCAGCCCAGACACACTCCAGGGAGGGAGCGTTGGTGTTTGTGCCGAGGAGCGTGGCTGGGACTCGGACCCCCTTCCCCAGCTCTGGGTAGCGCCCCGCCCCCACTCCCCCATTTCAGTCTGTGTTCTGCTTAAGGCCGTAGAGCCCTTGCCTTTTTTTGCCCGGTGCCTGAGAGTCAGGCCAGCTGCGGGGAATTAGCTCAAGCGTCAGAGAGCTCGCTTTGCATGCAAGAGGTAGAGGGGGGCTGTCATAAACAGATCTGGCAGGAGCAGCAGGCAACCCTAACCAAGAGGCTCAGCCAGAGCCTGAAATATCACGTAGTGCACCAGCGGAGAGCAGTTCACAGTCAACGGAAACAACGTCATCACCTACATCGCTTCCAGAGGGACCAACCCCAAGTCCACAGTCTACCTGGAGGAACTGGTGTCTCCAGCCTCAAGGGGACAATTCCAGACTCAGCATGAAGCCGATGACAGCCTCAAAAGACTTGGGCGGCGGCACAGAGCAACCCACCACCTCTCAGCTCTTCTAACTGATCCCGGTTTGTTGTAGAACAAGGACTTTTATACAAGGAGATTCTTTCTGGTGGACACCAGGAAGGCTGGCATCCTCAAAAACAGTTGGTAGTTCCAACTAAGTACCAGGAAAAGCTCTTAAGCTTGGCCCATGATCATCCCAGTGGTCATTCTGGGGTGAACAGAACCAAAGACAGGTTGGGGAAGTCCTTCCACTGGGAGGGGATGGGCAAGGATGTTGCCAATTATGTCTGGTTTTGTGAGGTGTGCCAAAAGGTAGGAAAGCCCCAAGACCAGGTCAAGGCCCCTCTCCAGCCACTCCCCATAATTGAGGTCCCATTTCAGCGAGTAGCTGTGGATATTATGGGTCCTTTCCCAAAGAAGACCCCCAGAGGAAAACAATACATACTGACTTTCGTGGACTTTGCTACCAGATGGCCGGAAGCAGTAGCTCTAAGCAACACCAGGGCTAAAAGTGTGTGCCAGGCCTTAACTGACATTTTGCCAGGGTAGGTTGGCCCTCCGACATTCTTACAGATTCGGGAACAAATTTCCTGTCAGGGGCCATGAAAGACCTGTAGGAAGCTCATGGGGTGAATCACTTGGTTGCCAACCCGTACCACCACCAAACCAATGGCCTGGTGGAGAGGTTTAATGGAACTTTGGGGGCCATGATACGTAAATTTGTGAATGAACACTCCAATGATTGGGATCTAGTGTTGCAGCAGTTGCTGTTTGCCTACAGGGCTGTACCACATCCCAGTTTAGGATTCTCACCATTCGAGCTTGTGTATGGCCATGAGGTTAAGGGGCCATTACAGCTGGTGAAGCAGCAATGGGAGGGGTTTACGCCTTCTCCAGGAACTAACATTCTGGACTTTGTAAGCAACCAACAAAACACCCTCCGCCATTCTTTAGCCCTGGCTAAAGAAAACCTAAAGGATGCTCAAGCAGAGCAAATGGCCTGGTATGATAGACATACCAGAGAGCGTTCCTTCAAAGTAGGGGACCAGGTTATGGTCTTGAAGGCACAACAGGCCCATAAGATGGAAGCGTCATGGGAAGGACCATTCACGGTCCAGGAGTGCCTAGGAGCTGTTAACTACCTCATAGCATTTCCTAATTCTTCCTTAAAGCCTAAAGTGTACCATGTTAACTCTCTAAAGCCCTTTTATTCCAGAGAATTACAGGTTTGTCAGTTTACAGCCCAGGGAGTAGATGATGCTGAATGGCCTGAAAGTGTCTACTACGAAGGGAAAAGTGATGGTGGCATGGAAGAGGTGAACCTCTCCACAACCCTGGAACGTCTATAGCGGCAACAGATCAAGGAGCTGTGCACTCACTTCACCCCTTTGTTCTCAGCCACCCCAGGACGGACTGAACGATCATACCACTCCATTGACACAGGTAATGCTCACCCAATTAGAACCCCACCCTACCAGGTGTCACCTCATGCCCAAGTTGCTATTGAACGGGAAATCCAAAACATGCTAGAGATGGGTATAATCCGCCCCTCTAACAGTGCATGGGCATCTCCAGTGGTTCTTGTTCCCAAACCAGATGGGGAAATACGCTTTTGCATGGACTACTGTAAGCTGAATGCTGTAACTCGCCCCGACAACTACCCAATGCCACGCACCGATGAGCTGTTGGAGAAACTGGGACGTGCCCAGTTCATCTCTACAATAGATTTAACCAAGGGGTACTGGCAAGTACCACTAGATGAACCCGCTAAAGAAAAGTCAGCTTTCATCACCCATGCAGGGGTGTATGAATTTAATGTGCTTCCGTTTCGGACTGCGAAATGTACCCGCCACCTTCCAAAGGCTGGTAGATGGTCTACTAGCAGGATTGGGAGAATGTGCAGTTGCCTACCTCGATGATGTGGCCATTTTTTCTGATTCATGGCCCGAACACCTAGAACACTTGGAAACAGTCTTTGAGTGCATCAGGCAGGCAGGACTCACTGTTAAGGCCAAAAACTGTCAAATAGGCCAAAACAGAGTGACTTACCTAGGGCACCAGGTGGGTCGAGGAACTATAAACCCCCTACAGGCCAAGGTGGAGGCTATCCAAAAGTGGCCTGTCCCAAGGTCGAAGAAACAGGTCCAATCCTTCTTAGGCTTGGCCGGGTATTACAGGCGATTTGTACCACACTACAGCCAAATCGCTGCCCCACTAACTGATCTAACCAGAAAAACACAGCCAAATGCAGTTAAGTGGACTGATGAGTGTCAGAAAGCCTTTACCCAGCTTAAGGCGATGCTCATGTCTGACCCTGTGCTAAGGGCCCCGGACTTTGACAAACCCTTCCTAGTAACCACCGATGCATCTGAGCATGGGGTAGGAGCAGTTTTAATGCAGGAAGGACCGGATCACAACTTCCATCCTGTCGTATTTCTCAGCAAGAAACTGTGTGAGAGGGAAAGCCACTGGTCCATCAGTGAAAAAAGAATGCTACGCCATTGTGTATGCCCTGGAAAAGCTATGCCCATACATTTGGGGACATCGGTTCCAGCTACAAACCGACCATGCTGCGCTAAAATGGCTCCATACTGCCAAGGGAAACAACAAAAAACTTCTTCGATGGAGTTTAGCTCTCCAAGATTTTGATTTTGAAATTCAACACATTTCAGGAGCTTCCAACACAGTAGCTGATGCACTCTCTCGTGAGAGTTTCCCAGAATCAAATGGTTAAAACGTGTTCTTGAAATGTGGAAAATCTTGTAGTTTTTACATAATTAATAGTATATGTAACGGTGCATGTGATTTATTACTGTTTATTTTAAAGTTTTATGTAGAAATCACTCCTTGAATAAAAACAAAGAGGGATTCACCTCCCCCCCCTCCTCCTTCCCTGAGGTTCCAAACAAGGGAAGAAATCAATCAGGTCCTTAAAAGGAAAGATTTTATTAAAAAGAAAGAAAGTAACACTATCTCTGTAACACCAGGATGAAAATATTACAGGGTCTAGCTTATGAACCTAGAGGGACTCTCCCCCCACCTTTTTTCAGAATAATCAAAAGTAACAGCAAACAGAAATAAAGATATTTCTCCAGCAAACACACATTTGCAAATACAGAAATTAATTATAAGACTAATCCGCCTTTCTAATACTCACTATACTGAATAGATTGTTCATTCCCTGCCTTGACAATTCAGACAGTCGCTTTTCCCGTCATATCGCCAGCACCTCTGATTCCAATAGCAGGGCAGGTTTTCTCTGGGCACTGAGATTTTTCAAGGAGTTGGTGGCTCCTTTCTTTCCTCACCCTGGAGTAAACTCAGCTTTTTATTCCATCCTTGATGACTCATGGAATAACAACAGCAACATGAAGAGGAGAGGGAATATCTCACTGCCGGGGTGGGGAGGAAGGTGGACACATCCCCTCTGTTTGAGCATTGCCATTGCAAGAGAGAAGGTTTCAATGGAATCGAATGCCCTGGCTCAGACAAGAGACATAGGGAGGTTCTGCTGTTCATGGATCTGTGCAAAGGAAATTGTGTTTCTGTGTGAAAATGGGGAGGGAAATGAAACACCGACATGGTGGTGCCTAAGGCAGAAGGGACCCCTATAGGATTAGAACAGGATAAGTTCTCAAGCAGCATGTTTCTTACTTTGCCCATCTGTCAATTTTGATTATTATCAATGGAAATATTTTGCCATTGGGTCGTGTGTTTACATTACATTTACCAACAAACACGTAATTCTTCCAGTCCTACCGAGTCTGCCAGTGGTGAGTTTAGAGAGACACACTCACTCTTCCCACTCCCTATGCCAGGCCTGTGCTCTCCAGAGTGTCAACTTCCCACACAGCTGGGATCCTTCCCTGCTCTCCGCTCAGACGTCTGCCCCCACCCCCTTCTGGGATCCCCTCTGAACACTGTCCAACTCCCTGCTGGCAGGATCCTCTCCATTCTTTTCATTTCCTGCCTCCCCTCTGAGCAAAATCTCTGGCCTTTTCCCACACTAGGAAATGAACCCAGGCCACCTGGGTAAAAACCAGGAATCCTGATCACTAGACCATATGGGTCTGCACAAACAGCAATCCATTTACACATTCACTAACCCATTCACATTCATTAACATTTAAAAGTAGCCATTCAAAAAACTTCAAAAACAGACTTCAAAGAGAAATTGCAGAGTTACAATTTATTTGCAAACTTCACACCATTAATTTGAGCTTGAATAGGGACTGGGAGTGGCTGGCTCACTACAAAAGCAATTTTCCCTCTCTTGGTATTGACACCTCCCCAGCAATTATTGGCAGTGGACTGCATCCACCCTGACTGAATTGGCCTTCAAAACTGGTTCTCCCCTTGTAAGATAATATGTGGAATATGGGGGTTACAGCCCGCTCCGGCAAAGGTATAGAATGTCACACTGAGATTTCCATTTATGTAACCAACTTTGACCTCTCTGCCTAACACTTATAATCACTTAAAATCTATATTTCTGTAGTTAATAAACTTATTTTAATGTTTTACACTGACTTGTGAAATTGTCCAAAGTGCTTGGGAAAGCTGCTCAGATTAAAAAGGCTGGTGCATATTCACTTTCTTTTTGAGGAAGTGGTGAATTAATTAATGAGCTTGCACTTTTCAAGCGGTTTTGAGCAGTGTAAGACGGTACATTTCTGAGGTGCAAGGCTGAGGGCTGGGGAGATATGCTGGTGTCTCTCTATGTACAATTGAGGAGTGGCTTTTAGAGCATTCATGCAACTTAGTTGGGTGCATTGCTGCATGTTGTTGGCTGAGTGATCACAGCACATGGAGGGGGTTTTGCTGCTTGCCACTAGTGCAGCATTGTAAGACACAGCCCAGGCTGGAGAGAGAAGAGAACAGAGCAGTTCCACAGTTTGGGATTGTTCCCCGTGGATCCCACCACACAGAGACCCTGCTGTGACCAGCCGTGGTAATACTGTGCTTAGTGCTCTGCCTTGTAGCTTCAACAGCTGCACATGCAAGATGAGTTACAGTGACCTTGACCTTGTTTCCATGTTTATCCAAAGCCTCCTTTTGACAGTTGTCAGCAAAAAGACCCGTTTCTTTTGCAAGCATTTGTATAGCTAGCAGCTCTCTTGGCAAGCCCTGCCATGGTGCCATGCTCTGGGACTTCTCCCTTAACTGTTCCATTTTTCATCAACACTAACATGAAAGGTGAAAGGACAGTAATTCTCCATTTCCTGCAAGCCCTGCAGAGAACCCTCTAGAAGGGGCTCTGTGCATAGATATCCCCATGGGAGCACGACACAGGCTCTCCTGTCACAGCAAATTGCAGCCGGAGCAACCTCCTTGCCAATGCCAATGCCAATAGCCTTTTGATCAACTCCAGACTGAGGATTTGATTCTCTCCAATGCTCTGCTGGAAAGAAGCCTTTTCCTTCACAAGCAATTACTTGGATTGTCAAGGGAGGTCTCTTCTGTTTCCTAGAAAGTCACAGGAAAATGTGAGCAAAGGAGATGAAAGCTATAGAGCAAGGCACCACTGGGAGTTGAACCCAGGATCTCCTGTTTACTAGACAGGTGCTTTAGCCAACTAAGCCATGGTGCCTTCCCCAAGAGAACCTTTGCAACCACTACACTTGATGGTCCAAGACTACACCTTCAAATGCCAAAGTACAGACATTCCCCATTTCCTTCAAGACTGCAGACTTTTTGCTGTCTGGCTGTCTGTGCATGGAAAGCCACAGCTGAGTTGACAGAGGGCTACTAACATGCACTTCTTCCACAAGCTGCCATGATCAGATACTGATTAGTGCTCTGTGTTTCACTCACAGCAGCTTCAGCTCAACTTGAGTCATGGTAACCTTTCCATCAGCTTCAGATTTACCACTTAACACTTTCCACAAGACTTAGCTGCAAGGGAGGGTCTCTGTGACTTGAACAAGCACTTACAAGGATTGTGCAGTGAGGTCTTTTCTTTTCATGAGAAGAAATAAAAGAAAGGAGCCTGACAGAAAAGCCAGGTTCAGCAAGGAAGAACTGGCAGGCCAAGCCAGGATCTTCTGGTGAGTAGAAAGGCTCTTCAGCCAGCTCTGCCCAAAGATCACTATCTAGAGGCCACTTCCCACAGAGACTGATTATGGTTACAGACCCATCCTGAAATTAGAGCAGGATATTTTAAAGCTTTATCTCACAGTACAGTAACACAATTCAACCATGTCGGTACAGAGGAGAAAGCACTCCTTCATTTCACAGTTATTGCTACTGATCTCACTGACAAAACTTTCTTTTCTCAGGGCTGCTCCCAGCACTTTAGGGAGTTTTTCCTCTTCTCCCTTCCAGCTGTGGTGATGGGACTGCAGCAGCTCCCCGGATGGCCGGCTTTGCTCTGTCACTTACATCCTTCACTTCTTTGGCTGAAGCTGTGTTTGCCACCAGTTTAATCCATAGCTGAGACCTGAGCAGCTAGTTACAAAGGCTCAATTCCCATCACCATCAGTGGGAGGTTATCCAGGGCTGCCAGGGCTGCAGGATTTGGCCCATGGACAGTCAAGGTGCTACAGCAGCTACATTCTTACGTGGTGAGTCCTGCAGCCTATTACCAAACTGCTCTGCCATAGTCTGCAGGGCGGCCTGACTTGCTGAGAATCTGGCAGAGGAGAGACCCTGGAGTAGAGAAGGAAAATGTCCTCAGCAGTCACAGCCGGCAGGAGCAGCAAAGACTGAGTATCAGACACACTTTTCACCAGGACAGTAAATGTGCATAACCCCTGATATATTCTCTGTTCACTCCTCCCAAGGAAGCCCTATTCTGCTCTATTACACTCGTGGGATGAGAGGGAAGGTCCTCTCATGGGTAAATAACTGGTTACAAGGTAGGAATAAATGGTCAGTTTTCAAAATGGAGAGAGGTCAATAGTGGTGTCCCCCAGGGGGTCTGGGACAAGTACTATTCAACATATTCATAAATGATCTGGAAAAAGGGGTAAACAGCGAGGTGGCTAAATTTGCAGATGATCCAAAACTACTCAGGAAAGTTAAGTCCAAAGCAGCCTGCGAAGAGTTACAAAAAGAACTCAGAAAACTGGTTGAAAGGGCAACAAAATGGCAGATTTGTTGATAAATGCAAAGTGATGCACATTGGAAAACATAATCCCAACTATACATATAAAATGATGAGGCCAAAAATAGCTGTTGCCACTCAAGAGAGGGATCTTGGCGTCACTGCGGATAGTTCTATGAAAACATCCACTCAGTGTGCAACGATGGTCAAAAAAGCAAAGAGAATCTTGGGGATCATTAAGAAAGGGATAGAGAATAAGACAGAAAATATCATATTGCTTATGGCCAACCACATGCATTGGCCTCCCCTCAGGCAGGGGACTTATAGGCCCTTCTGCCAGTTGGCACTGGCAGCAGCAAGGGCTGGGTTCAGTGTCTAGGGGAGGAGAGCAGCAGACAGGGAGGAGAGAGAGTCCCGAGAGGGAAGCAATGAGAGCAGATTGCAAACCGACCAGCTGAGGGTCTCACAGGAGTCCTGAAATAACAGTAGCTCCAGGTCCCATCAGGGCTGCCAGGGAGGGGTGGGTAAGTGGGGCAATTTGCCCTGGGCCCTGCAGGGGCCCCCACAAGAGTTTTTCAGGGCTCCTGGAGTGGGGTCCTTCACTAACTCCGGGGGCTCCAGAAAACTCTCGTGGGGCCCGGACCCCCGGAAATTCTTCCGCTCCAGGTCTTCGGTGGCAATTCAGCAGCAGGGAGTCCTTCCGCTCCGGGACCCGCCACCGAAGTGCCCCAAAGTAATTTTATTCGAATTTCCTGCATCGAGGTCATACATTCAATGTTATGTCCCCACTAAAGCACGTGAATTCGGGGAAGTGCGTCCACAATACCGAGGCTAGCATGGAGTGGCGGAGCATTGCACTGTGGTAGCTATCCCAGGGTTGGGGCAAAAATATTCTCGCAGATGTTTCTGGGTGTGTGCCGTCACTCGCTCCTCCCTCCGTGAAAGCTACAGCAGACGTCATGCTGTCAGCAGACGGTGCAGCACTGTGCACCACCTGTCTCCTGGTATGTTGAATCCACTTTGAATGTCCTCTCCTCTTTCTATCTACTCTTTCAACTAACCATTTCGCACCATTTCTCGGCCATCGTGAACAGAGCCGCACAGCTTCCGCCGCAAACTCTGCAGGTCCAAATAAAGTCTATGGAGTACATCCATAGTTGGGATGGGTCATTCAGTCCTTTGTATAGAGCTTCAGTTTGTAGCAAAGTCCCTCCACCGGTATCTGCCTTCTCTCAATGGGTCGATTGTATAGCTGATGGTCCTTAATGGGCCATCAAGCAGGCTAGGCAGAACTGACACCAACTTGTCTGGCTGGAGTGTTCCCCGGAAGCAGAGCACAAGTTTGAAATACCGGCAGCATAGAGCCAATATTCATAACCTTAACTATAAAAATGATACACATCTAGAGATAGCATCATTATAATCAGCCAATCAGAACAGCTCCACAGACCCCTTACATGACAACCTTTCTACAATATTGGCTGCAAATATAGAATAGTGGTTGCAACGGTGATCTATACAGTTACAGATTATGTCAATAACATCACAGGAGGTGACATGGCATCAGTGAGACTGATATTGGAATAGCCTCCAGTTTTGGTGTCCTCATTTGAAAAAGATGTTGTGAAATTGGAGCTGGGTCAGCAAAGAGCCACCAAATGTTCTGAGGGCTGGAGAAAAATGCCTTCTCGTGAGCTATTGAAAGAGCTCAACGCGTTTAGCTGATCAAAAGAAGATTGCAGGTGACTTCATTGAAGTCTTGAAGTATCTTAATGGAGAGAAAAGATTGGGTATTAAAGGGCTCTTTAATCGAGCAGAGAAAGGCATAACAAGACCCAATGGCTGGAAGGTGGAAAGACATATTACATATTACATATTATAACTGAGGCACAAATATTCAACAGCGAGGATAATTCACCACAGAACAAGCTACCAAGGAAAGTGGTGGATTCTCCATCTCCTGATGTCATTTAATGAAGACTAGATGCCTTTCTGGAATGTGTTTGCCCCAAAAGTAGCTATTGTGTCATACAGGAGGCCTGTGATATGCAGGGGGGCAGGTTAGATGCTCTAATGGTCTCTTCTGGCCATAAAGTCGACTAATTTCTGAAAAACTGAGTGTAGCGTTGGGAGCACCGTCTGATGTTTTCCTGTCTAGCCGGCTTGCTGCCTAGAACAAACGCTCCTTGAGTGGGGTGAGCCACAGGGACTAGTTCAAACCTCCAAAGTGCCTGGGCAGAGGCAGGACATTAGCACAGCAAGGGAGGGTGTGGCAGTGACATCACAAAGGCCTTTGCAGGACCTCAGACTATTGGTCAAAGGTGGTGGGGAGGTGGTGACCTCACAGAGCAATGCTGACATCAGCCAGGCAGGACAGGGGCGAGGGGCAAGGGAAACCTCTGAGACCACTGTGGCTTTGCTTCAGCAAGTCTCCTTCTCCAGGTCTCTCTTTGAGGACTGAGGGAGTATTCGGGTTCACGTACGTGAGCGCCAGGAGGAACCTCTTTCGAGTTTTCTCCTTCCCTTTTAGTGATTTTACTAGAGACCAGCCGTCCCTGTTTAGAAGGTAAGAGCCTCCTCGAAGGAATGGCTGTCCTTGGGGTGTCACAGTTCGGTTGCCGGTGCCCCCCCAATGTAAGGAAGTTCCCACCACCCTGCTCTGTGTTCGCAGTGTGGGAGAGAGCAGCATCCACGGCAGTGATTTGCTCCTGGCTGCCGGAGCAGAGCAGCAGGCTCAGCTGTCAGAACTTCCCGGAGCTATGAAAGGGGAGGGGCCCATGGCTCTGTAGCAGGAATGCAGGGCAGGCGAGTTCACAGCAGGCATTGTGGGATACTGGCACAGGCCAGTTATGGTGATATAATGAACAGCAGCATCGACACTGACACTCTGCCACTTTAAGTTTGCTGGCAAAAGCTCTAGGCTTCTCATTGAAATGATTTTATTTTGTCACCAAAACACAGGGCAGTTTTGTCACCAGACGTGGCATTGCAGTGTGTGCACCAGCCACAAGCTGCCGACCGAGGGAGCGTTGTGTGTTTTTCACACACCTGAGCAATATAATTCTGCTGAAATAACTTTGTAGTGCAGACCTGGCCAAAGATTCACACACACAGAGAGCTTGCAAGGAAAATGTCACCTGCTCCTCTGCTTTGCAGAATCGAAACACAAGCAAAGCTTGTCAGGCCCAGGTGACGATGTAAGGACTCAGGTGTGAACATACACTGTACCTTAGTCACAGGCAGGCACGCTGGTTAACGTACCTGTTTTGTGAACAGGAGATGCTGGGTTCAACTCCCAGTGGTGCCTTGTTGAGATGCTTTTAGAACACCTGGTATTGGCTACTGTCAGAAGACAAAATACAGAGCTAGATGGACCTTTGGTCTAGCCCAGTGTGGTTTTTCTTATGGTTTAAATTACACTCACAGGTACTGATAATAGAGTTACTGATTGTTTGGGAGTTAAGAGCTGATAGGTCAGTGGTCCAAGCCCTCACAGATGACCCTCCCTCTGGGACAGGGGCAGGTCTGAGCTCGCACCAAATGCTCATTGTGGCTGCCAGAATCTGTGGGCAGCTCATTTAGTTCATACCCAGGGTTGAGTCCTTGATTCACACATCAAGGATAACAACCCTTTATTTCTCCTGCCCCTATAACAAGGAGACTGGGAATCCAACACCAGCCAAAAGTGATCATTTCGGCAAGCAACCCAACCTATTTCCAACATACTGTAAAATCCACATGCAGACTCATACATGAAACCTTGCAAGAAAATCTTCCTGAGGGGGTCTGAAGCACCTGCTGCTGTGGGTTGGGATTGAGGGGCACTGGGAATAGGAGGGGGCTGTGGATTGGGACAGAGGAGAAGGGTGAAGAGGAGCAGGCTCTGGTTGGGAGTGAGAAGCGGTGAGCATAGGAGGGACTGAGTGTTGGGTCTGAGGGGCACTGGGAGTAGAGGGGACATGGGTTTGGGCTGAAGAGCATCCTCATTTGAGGATCCAGCAGGACAGGGGAAGGCGCAGGTGATTCTAATTCCTTAGGGGTGTTTGTGTGTGCAGGGGAGGAACATGCTTTATGCCCAGAGGCCTTTATTCCTCCAGCCTGCAAGGACAAAGAGGATGTCAAGGAGTTGCTCCTTCAATCCCCCCTCCACAAGGCCCTTCTTAGGAAAGGCAAAATCCTGAAGAGAAAGAGTAACACCAAAGAAGGTGCCTGAAAGTCAGATTTTTACAACCACAGTGAGAAGCTTATCACCTGACCAGGGACTTGAACCCTGGACCCTCAGATTAAGAGTCTGATGCTCTGCCAACTGAGCTAGCCAGGCTCACACAGGAAAAGTGCAAATTGGTGCAGAGGTGAAGCTAGTCAAGAAAAAGCAAGCAGGAAACAATAGGGGAAACCTGCTGCTCTCTCTCTCTTCGCAGCCCTGGCCTGGCCTGGTATTAGTGCTGGTTAAAAAGAGGGGAAAATATCGGCATCTACCAGCCTTTCATAGCTGTACAAGACTCAGGCACAATACAGAGGTGCCCATCTGCAAGTGCCGAATGGTTGGATTGGCTAATGCAACCTGTAGACGTCCAGGGCACACTGGGATATCGAGCCAAGTGTCCATCACCATCATCATTTCGAAGGGATAATGATAATGATGGGAAGGTTCACAACTGACTCAGTAGTTGCATACAAAGGTGCACGTTTGGCAGTTACATTGGGAAATTCTGGCTCCTTCTCAGGCTCAGGTTGGCCACCCCGGTCTAGATGTAGAAGTTACAACATTTAAACTTGAAAGAGGGGCCAATTTCCCCATCATTTCATACCTTTACATCCAAACACGATGACTTTCTGAATGAACCCTCCTCATTCAGCCAGAAGATCTTGGGGTGGTTGTAGGAGTCACTGGATAAAATTCTCTGGACTCTGTTCTGAATCAGGTCAGAGCAGAGGTATCTAATGATCTAATCTGGCTGTAAAATCTATATATCAACACCAAATATGGTGTGAAATTAATCCTCAGAAACGGCTGTTCCCCACCCGGACCCCAGCAAAGGGCTCCCTAGAGAAGGAGGCTGTTGAGGAAGGAAAGAAGAAAGATGTCCTTCTCTCCCTGGAGGAACTGGGCTCTGCGCTTTGGACAGAAAGGAGGGGAAGGAAATGGTCACACGATGGCAGCAGAACCTAAGAAATGAAACACAATAGGCTTCTGAGCACGTTGCTTCTGCACAGTGAACGAACCTGACTCCCGTATCATGAAAAGCCAAAAAGCCGTTTCTTTCTATGCCCAGGAGAAAAGAGTTCCAATCATTCCTGCCCGTTTACTTTTGAATTATTTTCCATTATAAAGAAAATTGTAACAAAATTAGTCTGAACTTGAGCTGCCTGTTATTAAAAGCTGGTTCCCCAATTCAGTTCCAACTGCCCTGCTAGAAACACCCCCAGGTCCCTGCTCAACCCAGGAAGAGGAAAAAGAGAAACCCCCACTGGGCACTGCCCTTGGCGCCAGGCTGCTGTCCCGGGGTGCGGGTGGGGACTGATTGTTTGCTGCTGAGGAGGGAGCCAGTAGAGGCCTCTGGTGCTCTGCTCCTAGCATCTGCCCGGCCCAGGCTGTCCTCTGCCTCAGCTGCTGCTCCCGGCCTGCTCTAGAGTCAAACACGCAGGCCCCCAGGGGAACAGAGGCTGGGACAGGGCAGCAGCCTGGGCTGGGCTGGGAAGATGCTGGGAGTTCTCGTTCCCTGAGAACTGGCCCGGCTCCCTTCTCAACAGCAAACAAATCAATTCCACGTCCCTTCCCCAGAAAAACCAGCCTGGAGCCAAGGGCAGCAGGGGACGATTCCCTCCAGTTCCCACCGAGGCAGGAGAGAATCCAGGGTGTATCTAGCAGAGCTTATGGAACTGACGTGGGTAAACCAGCCTTTAATAACAGGCAGTTCCATTTTAAGCTAAGAGTTTTTAACAATTTTACAACATTAAATAACCCTTCAGTCGTAGTGTCACCATCCATAACATTGCTTCAGCCTTACAGGTTCCCAAGTGCAAAACTAAACATCTCTTCAAATCCAAGGGAGTGGAGATCAGTCAGTGTTCAGAGTCATCCCACATAAAAGAACCATGTTGTCGTACACACTGGCCCCATCATGTGGCCATCACCTTTCCCTCCTCTCTGTTAAAAGTTTTAGTATTTTGCACAGAAACTTTCTTCCCTCAGGAGAGACCTGGGAACCAGGGCTGCCAGCCAGACAAACACTTTTAAGAGGAGGCATAACCTGTCAAAAAATGATCTCCCCTCTTCAGTTCAGTGACAGCCTGAAATGTTACTTATCCCGGCAGAGCTGGAGGATTGAAAGCAGCTACATGAAACCCCTGTGTAGCTCGCAGGAATGAACACAAACACTCCCTGGTATCTGAAGAGATGTTTAGTTTTACCCTTGGTAAACTACAAGACTAAAGGGAAAGGCAGTGGTGCCAAATATATAGAGTGAAACACGAAACAATCATCATAGTTATGCCCATAGTGACTGCAAAATCTTTCTATATACTTCTTATTATTTTCTCTGGTGTCTAGACATTGACTAGACCTTGACCAAGAAATTTGGCTCTTGATAAAATAATCAACTACCGCTGGTTAATCCAATGGACTAGAAATTGACTGGGGTCTCTCCACGCAGGTTCAAATCCTGCCAGCTACAGATGCATTAGTATATTGTCATTACTGTTGTCTTAGTGCCGGAGCATCCACAGAGCCAAACTGGAGCCAGATCTGGTCTTGCTCTGAGGCTGTCTACACTTAAAATCCTGCTATAGCACTGTGGCGAAGACCATTGCTACAGTGACTGGAGGGGTTTTCCATCCCTGTAATAGCTACATTCACAGAACAATCTTTCCTTTCATTTAGCACTATCTAACCATGGGGTTCTGGGGTTTTTCACACCCTGAAAGACATACTTGTTAGAGGGTATATCCTATCACCCTCCCATTCCCTGGTCCTTCTCGCATGACCAGAGAGTAGCAATACACAAAGTTCAAAGGTGCAAACAATTCAATGTTTATTGGGGAAAACTTCCAGCAAGCAATGATTCCAATTTCCTTCCTCAGTGTCCCCCTTCCCAGCTCTGACACCAGAGCCTTGCCTGTGTCCCTGTTCCCATTCCCTGTTTCTATTCCCCCCCTTAGAAAACATAATTCCAATTCCCCTACCACCATCCCCATTCCCCCCTTACTTCCTGACTGACTGCAGACTATATAGTAAAACTTGAGTTCTGCTTAGCTATACCCTAACCACTCATTTTACTGAAATGTAACTAACCAATCCTAACATAGTGTAACATGATTATCTAACCAATTATACCCCACCACCTTAATTGGTTTACACCCAACAATTTAATTATACAGCAGACAGAAAGAATCACAGCACCAGACAGAGATTATACAGACAAGCAATAGGAAAGTGGGGACTACAGTGATAGAACAACAAAGAAATGAGGATTTCACACCCCAGCTATTGATCAGTGAGTTGTTCCTAGATAGGATGCTATCATGGTAGAGGTTGTGGGTGCTGGTTGCTTAACTGTCTGGCCCACAGGGCAGGATTTTGAGGTTCACCATTACTTTCTCAGAATGCCAGCACCCATCTTTTGTTCACTTAAAACGCGAGCAGGGAGATTACAACACCACAGAACTCATGGAGCTCCAGGAAATGTGTAACTTTAGGTGCGGGTGAGTGTGTCTAAAATTCAGCTGTGCTGTAGAAGGTCTCTAGGAGTTAAAAGTGATGTGCCATCTCGACCTCCCTAAAGAGTTCATCAACTATTAATGAAAACTAGGGTTGATAAGTCATGTTTTTTGTAGCAGGAGGATGGTGGGCTGGTCTAAAGTGCCAGTTTTAAGACTCTTTTTTCCCTATCTCTTGGGTGTTCTGGTCTCTGCATAGAGATGTGGCTTCAAATCCCACTCCTGACATGACCATTTAATTCTATCTGGAGAAAATGGCCTCACTTGAATCTCCTGTGCAACAATAGAACCCCATTTGCTTAGCTTTGCTATTCCAGTAGTTGTGAGAGAAGCTCCAAACCAGGGGGAAACAGGGCCTGTTCTCTCGACCCATCAATTTTTGTCTTCCTTCATTCCAAGCCATTTTCTCAGATACATCCGTATTTCCCAGACTATTTTGTTTAATGTTCTTTGCTTTTATGAAACTTTAGAGTCATCATTTAATTGCCACACAACTGTACTTATGAAGTGAAGTGAAACACAATATTTTTTGGATATTCTTGCAGAAGAGTTTTGCTTTCTGACCTGGAATTGAACAGGGGCTGCCCGAGGGGGACAATGCTACTCCCTTTTCTTGGCTCATCCAAAAAACATAAGTTCTTGGTGCCCTTTGTTTCCCTGTTCTTCAAAGGCAAATCAACTGGTGTAGCAGCTACTGAGAAAGCCTTAGAAAAGGGCCCCAAAATTGACAGCAGCTGGTTTCTGTAGTGTAGTGGTTATCACATTTGCCTAACTTGCAAAAGATCCCTGGTTTAAAACCAGGCAGAAACATTGATACTTTCCTTCCTTTGGTCTTTTATCACTCCAAGTCCTTTCTTAACTACATCCATAGCTTCTATGCTTTCTTCCTCATTTTTTTTTCCTTTCATGGAGCTTTAAATTGAAAAGGAGAGGCTTAGCCGGCATTTTGAGGGAAGGAACAGACCATCATTTGGGAGACTGCCAGCTACGTAACAAATCTGAGCGTAGAAGAATCCCAACCCTTTGTCCTGCATATTTAGCTCCCAGCCAGCAGTTTTTCCCTTGCCTTTTTTTTTTTTTCTTTTGAGCTAACCTTGAGTCCAGGGCACACACATTCTCTGCCCCACACATCAAATCTGGCCCTGCTGCAAAGTGACCCCTAAGAACCAGCAACCTGCACGAGAGCATGACTGGGGGGAAAGGGTTTCCCATGAAGCTTATAACCCACTGGATGCGTTGGAAAGAGGCCGGCTCTGAGCGTAACAGTCAGCAAAGAAGGCCTGTTTGGGGATGTGGCTCAGTGGTACAGTGCCTGATTCGCATGTATAAGGCCCTGGGTTCACTCCCCACGTTTGCCTTTCACCTCTGCTGCTTTGCTCATGCCCAGTTGGCATGTGGCCCAGCCAGTCTCCCTGCACAGGTTACAGTCCTGAGCAGTGATGGCAAAGTGCCAATTGCATGGAAGCTCGGGGGGGTTCTGCTCCTAAAGCACCAGGGTGACTCTAAGATTCCCATCCACTGAGCTGCTTGATGAGGAAGGACTGGAGAGAAGGGTCCCATCAGCACAGAGGGAGGGACAAGGCCATGGAGGGGCAGTCAGTGCTGAGGGAGGTCAGTGATTTACACAAGACAGGGGACTCTGGTTCTCAGAGGACAGGAGGTGAGGGCAGCTTGTTTACAATGATGCTGATGCTGAATAGAAGAAAAGGCTGGAGTCAATGAAACATGAGAGATAGAAGAAGGGCAGCTCCACAGAGGGCCCTGGGTGCTCATACACCCCAGTTCACAAGCACACAACATAAGAATGGCCACACTGGGTCAGATCAAAGGTCCATCTAGCCTAGTAGCCTGTCTTCTTACAGTGGCCAATCCTAGGTGCCCCAGGGTTCCACAGGTTGACTGTGTGTTATGTGAAGAAATATTTCCTTTTGTTTGGTTTAAACCTGCTGCCTCTTCATTTCATTTGGTGACCCCTAGTTCTTGTGTCTAGAGGAGTAAATAACACTTCCTTGTTTACTTTCTCCAACCCAATCATTGCTTTAAAGACCTCTATCATCTCTTTTCCAAGCTGAAAAGTCTCAGTCTTATTAATCACTCATCATATGAAAACTCCTCCATACCCCTAATCATTTTTGTTGCCCTTTTCTGAACCTTTTCCAATTACAATATATCTTTTATCAGGTGGGGTGACCACATCTGCACTCAGTGTTCAAGATGTGGGTGTGCCAGGGATTTCTGTAGAGGCGCCCTGGCTTGTCCTAGATAGAGAGACTAGACAAACAGGGACCCAGCCCCCCCTACAGTGATCCCATGGACAAGAACCTGGTTGTGAGTGGGGTGAAGGTTTCCTCTGGACAAAGGGGAGCTGAAATCCCTCAGGGTCCTGGAACTTAAGCAATGAAAGCTTCAAACCCTTTATAGCCGTGCGTTGAGGTGCATCAGCAGAAGGTTGGGCTGGAGCAGCGGTCGGCAACCGATGGCACGCGTGCCAAAGATGGCACGCGAGCCAACTTTTAATGGCACGCTGGGGCCTGCCGGGACTCCAGTGTGCCATTAAAAATCCTGCCAGCACAGCAACTTGCCGGCCCCTCCCCTGCCTTCCCCCGGAGCCCTGCCGCCGCGCGTGCAGCGCTCTGGGGGCCGGGGCTCCGCACTCCCGTGGGGCAGCGTTTGGCTCTGTGGGGAGTGAAAGAAGCTCCCCGCTCATCCAGCGCCCTGCTGCCTTGCACACAGCACTTTGAGGGGCGGGGCGGGGCTGTGCGCAGCAGCCGGGCTCCGAATGAGCAGGAAGCCTCATGGTAAGGGGTCCGGGGCTGGGGTTGGGGTAAGCGGGGGCAATCAGGGGACAGGGATCAGGGTGGGTTGGATGGGGTGGGATCCTGGGGGGGTGGTTGGGGTGGGGGTCTCTGGAGGGGGCAGTCAGGGACCGGGGGGGGTGGATGGGGCATGGGAGTCCCGGGGTCTGTTAGGGGGTGGGGGGGTGGATAGGAGACAGGGCAGTCAGGGAACAGGAATCAAGGAGGGTCCTGGGGGAACAGTTAGGGTGGGAGGGTCTCTGGGGGTCAGGGAACAAGGAGCTGAGGGGTTGGATGAGTCGGGAGTTCTGGGGGCTGTCAGGAGGTAGGGGTGTGGAGAGTGGTTGTGGCAGGCAGAGGGCTGGGGTGTATGGGTCCAGAGTTCGGGGGTCCTGTCAGGGGCAGGGAGCGGTTAGATAGGCATGGGAGTCCGGGAGGTTCTGTCTGGGTGCGGGGGGTGTGGATAAGGGTTGGGGCAGTCAGGGGACAGGTAGGGGGTAGGGTCCTAGGGGGGCAGTCAGGGGACACGGGGCAGGGAGGCTTAGATAGGGAGTGGGGTCCCAGGAGGGGGTAGTCGGGACAAGGAGCGGGGGGGAAGGGAGTTCGGGGGGGCAGTCACCCAGCCCTCTGCCTGGAGCCCTGACCCCCCCCATGCCCCCCCAGGCCCCTGGCCTGAGCCTTGCACCCCCACACCCCACCCAGGCCCCTGCCCTGAGCGCTGTACTACCCGCCCTCTGTTGACTCCTTCACCCTCCACCCCCGACCCCAGCTCTGACTCTGGCACCCCCACACACCCAGACCCCTACTCTGACACCTGCACCCCCTCACATGCCCCCAGCCCTGACTCTGGCACCTCCCACATCCCCAGCCTCCCCACATCCCATGCACCCCGCACATCCCCACCCCCCACCCTGAGCACCAAACGGGAGCTCCTGCACCCCTCTGCACACATTCCCACCTGCACCCCTCACACCAAATGGGAGCTCCCCAGGTAAGTGCCCCCACACCCAAAACTTCTGCCCCAACCCTGAGCCCCCTCCTTCATTCTAGCCCCTGGCCAGACCCTTCATCCCCAGCCCTGTGCTCAGTCCATTCCCATCCTCAGCTCAGTGCAGAGAGAGGAAGAGAATGGGCCAGAACCAGGGAGAAGGTAGGTACCCACTGTGTGGGCAGAGCCGGGACCCCAGACCGGCAGCGGGCTGAGCGGGTCCGGCAGCCGGGATTCCGGCTGGCAGGAGCCGGAGGATGGAACCCCTGAGCGGCAGTGGGCTGAGCCGCTCAGCCACTGCTGGTCTGGGGTCCCGGCTGCTGGCCCTGCACAGCCCGCTGCCGGTCTGGGGTTCTGGCTGCCAGACCCTTCCCAGCTGGGGTCCTGGCCGCAGGCCCCACTCAGCCCACTGCCAGCCTAGGTGAACAGACCCCCAGACCAGCAGCAGACTGAGCAGGCCAGCGGCGTAAGATCAACATTTTAATTTAATTTTAAATGAAGCTTCTTAAACATTTTGAAAACCTTGTTTATTTTACAATACAACAATAGTTTAGTTATATAATATAGAGACTTGTAGAGAGAGACCTTCTAAAAAACATTAAAATGTATTACCGGCACCCGAAACCTTAAATTAGACTGAATAAATGAAGACTTGGCACACCGCTTCTGAAAGGCTGCCAACCCCTGGGCTGGAGGAACCTGGAGAGTACATTTCTATTCTAATCTAATCTACATTTCTATTTGTTTGTTTTTGTAGGTTAAATTAATGCAGCCTCTGGTCCACTCTCTCCCAAGGGTGTAATGTTGCTGTGCACAATGAGAAATCTTGGGGAAAGATTGAAATGAAATGGAAGCAGCATATGGTGGCAGAACCTAAGGAATTAAAAGCCCATTGATTCTTACGTGTGTGCACTGCCTCTGAACCAGAAGTGTAATTTTTCTCGCTTTGTGGCTGCAGACAGTAAAATATTTAAATATCTATCAGGGATGGTCTAGACAGTATTTGGTACTGCCATGAGAGCAGGGGACTGGACTCGATGACCTCTCGAGGTCCCTTCCGGTCATAGAGTCTATGAATCTATGAAACTCTGGCTTTTCCTGAATGCTGTAGACACTGGAGAAGAATAATGGGGGGAGAAGAAAGACAGAGAACACAGAGAGACAATCAATGACTGAAGATGTCCCAACTCCATCTTGCTCCTCACAGGTGTTCAGAAAGCTGGGTAGATGTAGGTTTCAAATATCAAGGGGCTCTCCACATACCTGATCTCTCTCCCCCGGCTCCCATTTTAGCATTAACTTTTATTTTGAAATGTTTGGCTTACCCCTGATCTTCTCTTTCCCTAACTGTATTGCAAGTTGGGTGGGTTTTTTTGTTGTTTTTTTGCTTCCCTTTTGTTGATATCAATATAATTGTAACAGCAAAGGAATCTGTAGGAGCAAAAACTGACTCAAAACTTTATTTCCCCATCATGCAGGAACATGGTACAAACAGCTCACGCAGCTGGAATCATCACACGGAAGCCAGGGGATGGGAGATGCAGGTTTCCAAGTGTTCTGTCTTCTCAGATGACACATTCCAGCCCCTTGTATTACTCCCTCCTGTGTGACCTGCTCGGCTTTGACACACTTATTGTCTCATTCTATTGATAATGTGATTGTAACACAATGTGACTGAAATTAAACCACTTCCAGACAAGGAACCAACAAAAGAGAAAAGCCATTATTGCATTGGTTGGGAATTGAAGCCAGGTCAACTGTTTGGAAGGCAGCTATGCTCACCACTATACCACCAACACAGCTGGCGGGAGCAGCTTTCCTGCAGGCTACGTGTGCTGGCAAAGGGGTTACACGTGACCATGGAGCTAGTAAGCAGGGTGGATGGGCTGGAAGCCGCCTGACAGCTGGGAGCAGAGTTAGGGGGTAAAGGTGAAAACAGATCTCAGTGGGAGCTGACCCCACACCCAACCTGCCCCTAGGAGAGGAACTGAAGCTCAATTTCAATCATAGAAAAATCTTCCCTAAGAAGGAAGGGGACGGCTTGTTTTAAAGACAAGGTTTGTGGGTTTTGCCCACTACATACAGAGGGCTGGATAGTGCTGAGTCCAGACAAGACTCTGGTAGGATAAGGAAGAAATTCAGGCTGCCAGTGAGCTGAAGGAGGAGATGATATTTTGACAGCGATGGAAACCTCATCTTAAAGGCCTTTGTCTGCCTCCTTTCTAGTGACTGTTTGGCACAGGAATGCAGCCCCCACTCCTGGGTGTCTCCTGTGGAAATGATGTTTCTGTGCAAAACACAAAAGCTTTTAACAGAAAGGAGGGAAAGGAAATGGCCATGCAGTGGGACAGGAATGTAAGGAATGAAACAGCAGATACTTCTCCACGTGCATTGACTTTGAACCTTGTTGTTTGCCGTGTTGTTATATCCCTGTTGTTCCCTGGACATGAGAGGTGGGGCAGGGAGGTGGGGGCTCACATATCGTCTTTCAAAGGACCAAGGGGAGTGTTATTTACTCCTTCTCATAACACAAGAACTAGGAGGAGTCACCAAATGAAATGAATAGGCTACAGATTTGAAACGAAATATTTCTTCGCACAATGCACAGTTAACCTGGGGAACTCTTTAGCAGAAGATGTTGTGAAAGCCAAGACTAGAACAGAGTTCAAAAAAGAACTAGAGAAGTGCACAGAGGATAGGTTCATCGATGGCTATTAGCCAGGATGGGCAGGGATGGTGTCCCCAGCCATTGTTTTCCAGAAGCTGGGAATGAGCAACAGGAGAACCACAGAGCAATGACAAAGCCAGGTTGTCATGGGCGAGTAGTTAGGGGGATGCACTAAAAATCCAGTGGAGTCATCCCCTCCTCTCCACCCCAAGCAGCTCTGAATCTTGATGACTCTGATGCTGAAATTCCACTGCCTCAGCATCCTCAATCCCCACTGGAGGCCAGTGTAGAGTCTTTAGATCCCTGTTCGTATTTCATACACCAGCTGATGCACCATTCCTGCCCAGCAACTCACCGTCTGCCCCAGAAGAACCAGCTGGTGGGCGCACCCACAGGCAGACAACTTATACCGCTCCCCTCAGAGCAGCAGCCGCAGCAGTTGGCAGCTAATCCCCACCTAAGGCTTTGGGGAAGGAGATGGGGATCATGTGTTATTTCTTCCGTACATCGAGTCTCACGGTGTTTTAACATATTTCTCTCTAACACTGATTTAAATTTAGAGCCCCTCCCCCCAGTTCTGCTTTGTAAGAGCCTCATTTCTGTACATAAAACAGAAGAACAACCAGACTGGGTCAGACCAACGGTCCATCCTGCCAAGTGTCCTATCTCCCAAGAGCAGTCAAAGCCAGATGCTTTAGAGGAATTAACAGAACACGTAATCATGAAGTGATCCATCCCGTTGCCCATTCCTAGTGTCTTTACAGATGTGACCACAAAGAGACACTTGCAGCTACTTAGAATCATAGAAGATTAGGGTTGAAAGAAACCTCAGGAGGTATCTAGTCCAACCCCTACTCAAAGCAGGACCAATCCCCAACTAAATCATCCCAGTCAGGGCTCTGTCAAGCTGGGTCTTACAAACCTCTAAGGATGGAGATTCCACCACTTCTCTAGGAACCCATTCCAATACTTCACCACCCTCCTAGTGAAAAAGTGTTTCCTAATATCAAACCTAGACCCCAACACTGAAACTTGAGACCATTGCTCCTTTTTCTGTCGTCCGGCCGAGCTCCATTCTCTATGGAACCCCCCTTCAGGTAGTTGAAGGCTGCCATCAAATCCCCCCTCATTCTTCTCTTCTGCAGACTAAATAACTCCAGTTCCCTCACCTCTCTTCATAAATCATATGCCTAGGTCTCCTAATAATTTTTGTTGCCCTCTGCTGAACACTCTCCAATTTGTCCACATCCTTTCTGTAGTGGGGGGGGGAGGGGAGACTGGATGCAGTACTCAGATGTGGCCACATCAGTGCCAAATAGAAGGGACTAATCGCTTCCTTCAATCTGCTGGCAACATTCCCACTAATGCTGCCCAATATGCTGGTAACCTTCTGGCAACAAGGGCACATTATTGACTCATATCCAGCTTCTTGTCCACTGTAATCCCCAGCTCCTTTTCTGCAGAACTGCCACTTAGCCAGTCTGTCCCCAGCCTGTAGCGGTGCATGGGACTCTCCCATCCTAAGTGTAGGAATCTGCACTTGTCCTTGTTGAACCTCATCAGATTTCTTTTGGCCCAATCCTCCAATTTGTCTAGGTCACTCTGGACCCAAACCCTACCCTCCAGCACTTGGATTCTTTATGTGCTTTCACAGAGCGAAGAGCACATGTTCCATGATTTCATACAGCAGAGTTTTATTCTATAGGGAGCTTTCCCTGTGTGGCTCAACACAGATGCACATTGTGACCCTTCTCAGGGTGCTGAGGGCCGTGAATCTCCTGGTGGCCACCTGCCACGAGGAAGAGGGACTTTGCATTTGGCAGCTGGATGTTAATGACCAAACTCACCAGCCTGTCAGACAGTCAAGCACCCTCCTCTGAGCTACAGCAACCTTAACAATTGACAATAAAGGCACCTTAACCCCTGAGTTCCTTCAATGTGTCCCCCTCTGGGGTCCAGCTCCAATCATCAGATACTCGGGGTATGTCTATACTATCTGCTGAATTGGTGGGCGGGGATCGATCTATCGGGTCTAGTGTCGATGCAATAAATCGATCCTCGAGTACTCTTCTGTCGACCACTGTACTCCAGCTTGGTGAGAGGCGCAGGCAGAGTCTACTGGGGAGCTGCAGCAGTCGACTCACCGCGATGAAGACACCATGGTAAGTCGATCTAAGTACATCGACTTCAGCTACGTTATTCATGTAGCTGAAGTTGCGTAACTTAGATTGATTCCCTCCCCTAGAGTAGACCAGGGCTCAGAAAAATCCCAGATCCTCTCTGCCCGAAGCAATTGTACATCCCAGGTTACCAGTTTTACTGTAGCCCACTGCTACTGGATCACACACAGCACTTGAGCACAGTTATTGAACAAAGGGACATTTATTTAACAAGGGACAGAGATTTAAACAAACAAATGTGAATGATGGAAACCAACTGTTACCAACAAAACAAAATCACAAAATGCAACCTACACTTTTTAATAGTTACCTTTCCTACCTAAGTAGATTGAAGTGTGAGGTGACAGTCTATTGCAGTGACTGCTAGTCCCTAGGAGCCAGGGCCCTGCCTTTCTTGAAGCACCACTGGTCATTAGTGATCTCCTTGGTGAATGGACCTAGAGTGTTTCTCTCCACCCTGTTATAAAATGAATCAGTCTTTTGTGTATATTCACAGAAAGGACCATTTCCTCATTGTCATATTGTCGTTTACACTTCCACAGGGTTTCGATGTCTATAATTTGTCTTTGATAGTTTTCCATTGGCTTTTCTGGGCTGGTGCAAAGATTGACAATGCAGCAACACATTGCATAACTGGCTAGCAAGGGACGGGTGACAATTCCCTCCCACTTGAATAGGCCATTCCCAACAAGACCTTTAATTGGGGTGACTCACTTTCATGATAATACCATATGGGCATAATTTTCCATATACTTACATGACTCCTTCAATAGGACTCATACACACCTCTTGCAGTGATCAGGAGTAACAATAATTTACAAGCTTTCAGTAGAGATCTCACTGCTATGCTTCCTGGATAAATATCATAAAAATCAGTGCATTAGGTGTGATGAGTTTGTCAGGTCTGAGGCAGGAGTTTCTTGTGAATTACTTTGACCTCTCTGCCAATTGGCACCAAAGAGCATTTATCACACATGCACTGAGTTATACAGTCACACTCTGACAGAACAGAAAGGACAACACAAAAAATAGAGAAAGGAACAATCATATACTAAAATGACAATGGTTGGAACTCAACATTTCTCTCAGTCTTTGGACTGATGGGTACTAAGAGCTTTTCCCTCAGTTGAACCAGGTGATCGGACAGCTGGCTCAGCACTCCATACTAGCAGATTTCTCACATATAGGGAGATGGGTCAAAATTGGAATTGATGTCATGACTCGCTTCCCAGAGGGGATCAATCTGTCTAAGGCTGTGTCTACCCTTCAAACACTGGAAATATTCTTCTGACAACCTAACACTGTCTACACTGGGGCTTTGGTCACATTAACTACTTCTCTCAGTGGAGTGGATCTTTCACACCCCTGAGATATGTGGCCATGTCAACATAGTTTTTCAGTGTAGACCAGCCTCTGGATGGCTTTTAGATATGAAGGCAGTGGACTTCAGCCTTTTCCTTGGTATTGATGGTTGACAACTGCAGCTTTCCTACCTGCTGGACACATCCTATGACAGATGTCAGGCCTTTCCTTTGCAAATTAGAGAAGTGGGAAGTCAGTGACACTTACAGTGTAAGTGGGTAAAAACTTAAGGAGACAAGTTGTCTGAGTAGTTTTCCTTTTAATAGAAATTGACTTTGAAGCTAAGCAAAATATGCTCTATCTGAAATACAAAAAAATAAAACCTATACAGACCCAATATTCTCTTATACACTCTTTCTAACACCTATTCTCCCATCCCAACCTTTGGAGTGAGGTTTTCTACCAGGTTTACACTACAGGGGGTAAATTAAATCAAATTAACTTTTGAAGATTAACCATCATTTCCTGTACAACTAAAAAAAGAAAAAAAAACACAAGACAACTTTCAGTTTTCCAAAATAATTCAGATCATCAAATAACTTGTCTCTTACTCTAACCAATAACATCACCTATGATTTCATTTTCACTAGTAACACTAATATATTCAAAGATCACAAATTCTGGTCACATATGTTAGTTTTCTTTTAATCCCCATTGCCAACAACTGAACCTTAGCTCAAGTTGTGGTTTGTCCCAACACTTCTGTGAGTTCATATATCTCTGGTTCCTCTGCCAGGCGTGTTGGTGGAAGGGGTCTCCTATGTGGGAATGTTAGCATCATGAGGAAAAATACCTCTCTTTTCACACTTTAAATCTTTCAAAGTAGTAGGAAGTAGGGGAGAAGTGATACAAATGCAGACAACACAGGAGAAAACTGTCCGGGCTACACTAAAGACATTTAACGGTATAATTATTGCTCAGGGGTGTGAAAAATCGATATAGCTGAGCAACATAGTTACACAGCTCTAATCTCCTATGTAAATAGCGCTACATCAGCAGGAGAGCTTCTCCTGCCAACATAGCCATCTGAGACAATATTGATTTAAACAATTGAACTACACTGTGATCATATGCACTTCCTTCAGTTAGTTGGGGGTCTGCTGTTGTTCACAATTTCCAAGTGGAGATTTTAGATCACTGCTGTGTCTTTGTTAGCATGGCCAGTAAATTGGAGAGTTCTCTTTTACTGACAGAATTGAACTTGAACTTTCTCCATATCATCATGGAAGGATGGGGAAAAAGCAAAGCTGAAGGGAGAAATGATGACTTTAGCAAATGGTCATTTGTCTTAAACTCTCCAATAAATCTGAGCTGAACTAATATCTAATTGTGTGACCACACAGCCATCAAGAAAGATAGAAACCCAGATCACAGAGAGATAAAATACATGACAATGAACGTGTAAACTGAAATTCCAGAGCAGATTACATCTAATTATTTAGAATCAGGACAAGAGATTCTCCCATCACATTCTCCTCTGAACCATTCAAACATATTTCAGTGAGTAACTGTCTCAATAGTCAGTTATGTTATTTACAACATGTTTAGTATCCTAGCATTGCCATAATGGGGGAAAAAACAGCCACCTTGCCAGAAGTGGCTTTACCAATAGATGGAACCTGGGATTTAAACTCAAAATGATCACACTGCGATTAGGATCCATTTGAATTCCCCTTCCTGGTCTTTGATACTTTTCTCACCAGTCATAGCAACTCTGGCATAGGATTAAATAAGTCAAAGCATCATCTCCAAGCACAGACAACTGAGAACTCTTCATCACATGACACTTTGAGAAGTGGAGGGGTAGAATGTGATGACGATAAACTCTGCCTGGCTCAGACAAAAGGTAACAGTTCTGCCATGATGGGGAAGGAGGGAATCTCTGAGTCACCCCATCTCCTTCCAAGTATCAGAGGAGTAGCTCTGTTAGGGTACATCTATACTTACCAGCCGGGTCGACGGGTAGCGTTCGACTTCTCGGAGTTCGAACTATCGCGTCTAATCTAGATGCGATAGTTCGAACTCCGAACGTGCTCCCGTCGACTCCGGAACTCCACCACCGCAAACGGTGGTGGCGGAGTCGATGGGGGAGCCGCGGACTTTGATCCCGCGGCGTCTGGACAGGTAAGAAGTTCCCCCCCCCCACAAGTGTAGACCAGGCCTTAGTCTGGATCTGCAAAATGTGACAAAGAGTCCTGTGGCACCTTGTAGACTAACAGACATATAGGTGCATGAGCTTTCGTGGGTGAATCCCCACATCGTCAGATGCATGTAGCGGAAATTACCAGAGGCGGGTGTAAATATGCAGGCAAGAATCAGTCTAGAGATAACAAGGCTAGTTAAATCAGGGAGGATGGGCCCCTCTTCTAGCAGTTGAGGTGTGAACACAAAGGGAGGAGAAACTGCTTTTGTAGTTGGCTAGCCAGGGACAGTCTTTGTTTAGTCCTGAGCTGATGGTGTCAAATTTGCAGATGAACTGAAGCTCAGCAGTTTCTCTTTGAAGTCTGGCCCTGAAGTATTTTTGCTGCAGGATGGCACTTTTAAATCTGCTATTGTGTGTCCAGGGAGGTTGAAGTGTTCTCCTACAGGTTTTTGTATATTGCTTATGCTCCAGTACGTATTTTAGTCTATAAGGTGCCACAGGACTCTGTCGCTTTTTACATCTCCTTCCAGTATCACAGAGGCTGAAATGACAATTTTTTCCTGCCCCTGCTCTTCATTTAAATGTAATATGAAAAGTTCCCATGATAACTGCTCTTCAGCACAACATGAGAACAACTGGCAATGATACAATCTGTAACACCGGTGACTCTAACAATAACTTTGCAATAGGAGGAATGGTATAAATGTGACGCTCCCTGGTTCCTGATAGGAAGGGCACACTAGAATTACTCATGGGAGAATGGAGTTGATAGAAAGGATAAATGAGTCCACCTCAAAGAGGTCAAACTGCAAAATGCAAAAATAGGCCACTCACTCATCTGGACAAGCTGAGGGATATCGGTGCTTCAAACAGCTTTTAAAAGTGGGAATCAGGAAAAGTATTAAAGTAGTGATAGCCCTAGAGGTTTTTATGGTGTTGATCCCCCTTGCAGATTCTCTGATGGCTCACATGGGCTCAGTGGCAAGACAAGGTTTTCCCACACTCACTGCTTCCATTGGGTCGCATACCTGTGTGGATTCTGAGATGGGTAAGAAGGTGTGAGCTGTGATTGAAGGTTTTCCCACACTCACTGCATTTATAAGGTCTCTCACCGGTGTGGATTTTGTGATGTTTAGAAAGGCCTGAGCTGCTAGAGAAGCTTTTCCCACACTCATGACATTCATAGGGCCTCTTCCCTGTGTGGATTCTCTGATGTTTAGAAAGGTCTGAGCTGGTAATAAAGCTTTTCCCACACTCATGACATTCATAGGGCCTCTCCCCTGTGTGGATTCTCTGATGAACAGAAAAGGCTGAGCTGCTAGTGAAGCTTTTCCCACACTCACGGCATTCATAGGGCCTCTCCCCTGTGTGGATTCTCTGATGAACAGAAAAGGCTGAGCTGCAAGTTAAGGGTTTTCCACAAACACTGCAATAACAGGGCCTCTCCCCTGTGTGGATTCTCTGATGTTTAGAAAGTCCTGAACTGCTAATGAAGCTTTTCCCACACTCACGGCATTCATAGGGCCTCTCCCCTGTGTGGATTCTCTGATGTTGAGAAAGGACTGATCTGTAAGTGAAGGTTTTCCCACACTCACTGCAATCAAAGAGCCTCTCCCCTGTGTGGATTCTCTGATGAACAGAAATGGCTGAGCTGCAAGTGAAGGTTTTCCCACACTCACTGCAATCAAAGAGCCTCTCCCCTGTGTGGATTCTCTGATGTTTAGAAAGGCCTGAACTCCGACTGAAGGTTTTCCCACACTCACGGCATTCATAGGGCCTCTCCCCTGTGTGGATTCTCTGATGTTGACAAAGGGCTGAGCTCCTAGTGAAGCTTTTCCCACACTCATGGCATTCATAGGGCCTCTCCCCTGTGTGGATTCTCTGATGAATAGAAAGGGCTGAGCTGCAAGTGAAGGTTTTTCCACACTCACTGCAATAAAAGGGCCTCTCCCCTGTGTGGATTCTCTGATGTTTAGAAAGGCCTGAGCTGCTATTGAAGCTTTTCCCACACTCACGGCATTCATAGGGCCTCTCCCCTGTGTGGATTCTCTGATGTTGAGAAAGGGCTGAGCTGCTAGAGAAGCTTTTCCCACACTCATGACATTCATAGGGCCTCTTCCCTGTGTGGATTCTCTGATGTTTAGAAAGGTCTGAGCTGGTAATAAAGCTTTTCCCACACTCATGACATTCATAGGGCCTCTCCCCTGTGTGGATTCTCTGATGAACAGAAAAGGATGAGCTGCAAGGGAAGGTTTTTCCACACTCACTGCAATAAAAGGGCCTCTCCCCTGTGTGGATTCTCCGATGTTGAGAAAGGGCTGATCTGTAATTGAAGGTTTTCCCACACTCACAGCATTCATAGGGCCTCTCCCCTGTGTGGATTCTCTGATGTTGAGAAAGGGCTGATCTGTAAGTGAAGGTTTTCCCACACTCACTGCATTCATAGGGCCTCTCCCCTGTGTGGATTCTCTGATGACCAGAAAGGGCTGAGCTGCAAGTGAAGGTTTTCCACACTCAGTGCATGTATTTTCCTCTTTCCCATGAGGACTTCCTGCTGTGTTGTGGTTTCCTTGACGCTTTTCTGAGTTCCCCGACAGGAAATAAATTTACCCATTTTCTCCTCTGGCTGGTTTCCTTGCTCTCTTTCTGGTCTGTGCTGAATCTCACAGGATTTTCCCTGCTCATGACTCCAGGACACATTCCTTTTCGATCTTTGCGATAATTCTCTGTGTTTAGCCACTTTCTCAACATTTTCCTGCTGAGAATTCTCCTCTTTCTCACATACCATTGCGTCACCTGCTGTGATAGAGACAGAAACCTCAAACAGGGATGGAAAGGGGAAGGCCAAACCAAAACAAGTGCTGGAGAGACGTCAAATAAAAATCAGGAACTGAACTCCCCCAAACTCTTCCCTAAACAGGAGAGAGGAGGGGATCAATTCGGCCCTCACATCCCATCCAAACTCACAGGGGAAAGGGAGGAAGCTACTGCCTGGTGTCTGCTAGTGTCTACAGGAAGCCATGAGCTATATTTACCCTGAGGATACGACCCCTGCTAGGGACAATAATGAACTGAGAAACCTTCCAAGGGCATTGTAGGGCATCCCAGATGTTTCCTTCAGGCACTTACAGATTCTGAGTTGGTTTAATCTTTCCTCACCTGTGCAGGGAGCTCTCAGGATCTCTCTTTCCTCTGAACCCTGGAGGTCTGGGACCCATGGCTCTTCCCCTTGTTCCAGCTGGGAGATTATATGAGGTTTGGAAACTGGAAACGCTGCTCAGATAAAAGAAAACAAAGGAGTTCAGCTGATTTCATATGACTGTGTCATAAAAAACACTATTAATTTAACTTCAGTGCTTACTGTGACCCAGTGTGCCTGGGGCAGTCCACACTGAAAATGCCAAGATCAGGGCAGGCTGAAAAAGGGAGAGCAGATGCTCCCAAAACTGGTGGTTAACACTGAAGTTAAACTCAACGACCAGTCACAAACTGTGCTTCTGATCCCCCACACTGGTTATCGAGAAACTGAAAAAAGACATCACACGGCCCCCTTTACTGCATTCCAGTTCTCTGACTCCCAATCAGCACCTAGGTCCGGCACAGTGAGAGGTTATTTAAAAACTCTGCTCACATAAACAAAGTGTTCTTCTGACCCCAGAGTCAGCCACATTACCAGGTCTGTATAGGTTTGGATCTTACCCAGAATACTATGATGCCAGCCAATCCTTAGCATCTAAACTAAAGGTTTATAAGCAAGAAAGCATCTCAACTAAAGGTTTATTATAAAAGAAGGAAAGAAAAAGGAAGTTGTTAAAATGGGAAAACAGTCAGATACATTCAGAAATCTATATATCTGGTTCTTAGCAGTATTGGTGAGTTTCTGGCTTGAAAGGCTCTCTGGTAATGATTTTTTGCCCCAGATCCCTAAGTGGCCCCCTCAAGGATTGAACTCACAATACTGGGTTTAGCAGGTCAATGCTCAAACCACTGAGCTATCCCTCCCCCCACATCATTCAGTCCTTTGTTCCAGGGTTCAGTTTGTAGAGCAGTTGCTCCAGAGGTAGGAAGAGGGACTAAAGACAAAATGGAGATGATGCAGCTGCCCTTTATATTCCTTTTGCCAAGTGGCTTCTACTTCCTGTGTCCCAAACACAAGCTTCACAGCACATGGCATGGAAAAGCCTTGGAGGTCTCAGTACACAGGCATATCCCTGCATGTCTTGCTGACTCAATAGGTGTCTCCCCTTGATCCTTTCAATGGGTTCATTGTACAGCTGATGACCCCGGATGGGCCATCGAACAGGCTGGGCAGCACTGATGCCAATATGTCTGGGGGTGTCACTCAGAAACACTACACAAGTCTGGAATACAGGTATACCATACATATATATAACTCACAATACAAAGATAGACACAAGATTATCAAACTTGGAAAATCATAACATTTTCATTGACACCTTACATGGCATATCTAGCACGATTCATTGCAATTTCATCATATTGGTATTTATAATAAAATAATAATAATATAAAATGTCTCTCAATTCCATAGAGTGTCACTTAATAAACCAGTGAATTCCCAGGACTGGTTCCCCAGGTGTTTGAAGATGCCGAACACCTTGCTTGTGAAGGATTGAAATACACACATATATGTTGGGAACACACAGACGGACACTGTGCAAGTCTGTGCCCCTATGTTCACTCTTCTAGAAAATTATGATCAATTTTGTTCATAGTATGTGTCATGGCTGAATCTCCACTCTGTCACTCCGAGTGCAGAAAGTGGGGGCCCGCCAGGATTCTAAAAATTAATTTGTGCAACTCTAATAAGAACATAAGAAAGGCCGTACTGGGTCAGACCAAAGGTCCATCTAGCCCAGTATCTGTCTACCGACAGTGGCCAATGCCAGGTGCCCCAAAGGGAGTGAACCTAACAGGCTTTACAAGTAATCTCTCTCCTGCCATCCCTCTCCATCCTCTGACAAACAGAGGCTAGGGACACCATTCTTACCCATCCTGGCTAATAGCCATTTATGGACTTAGCCACCATGAATTTATCCAGTCCCCTTTTAAACATTGTTATAGTCCTAGCCTTCACAACCTCCTCAGGTAAGGAGTTCCACAAGCTGACTGTGTGCTGGGTGAAGAAGAACTTCCTTTTATTTGTTTTAAACCTGCTGCCTATTAATTTCATTTGGTGACCCCTAGTTCTTGTATTATGGGAATAAGTAAATAACTTTTCCTTATCCACTTTCTCAACATCACTCATGATTTTATATACCTCTATCATATGCCCCCTTAGTCTTCTCTTTTCCAAGCTGAAGAGTCCTAGCCTCTTTAATCTTTCCTCATATGGGACCCTCTCTAACCCCCTAATCATTTTAGTTGCCCTCTTCTGAACCTTTTCTAGTGCTAGAATATCTTTTTTGAGGTGAGGAGACCACATCTGTACACAGTATTCAAGATGTGGGCGTACCATGGATTTATATAAGGGCAATAATATATTCTCAGTCTTATTCTCTATCCCCTTTTTAATTATTCCTAACATCCTGTTTGCTTTTTTGACCGCCTCTGCACACTGCGTGGACATCTTCAGAGAACTATCCACGATTACTCCAAGATCTTTTTCCTGACTTGTTGTAGCTAAATTAGCCCCCATCATGTTGTATGTATAGTTGGGGTTATTTTTCCCAATGTGCATTACTTTACATTTATCCACATTAAATTTCATTTGCCATTTTGTTGCCCAATCACTTAGTTTTGTGAGATCTTTTTGAAGTTCTTCACAATCTGCTTTGGTCTTAACTATCTTGAGCAGTTTAGTATCATCTGCAAACTTTGCCACCTCACTGTTTACCCCTTTCTCCAGATCATTTATGAATAAATTAAATAGGATTGGTCCTAGGACTGACCCTTGGGGAACACCACTAGTTACCCCTCTCCATTCTGAGAATTTACCATTAATTCCTACCCTTTGTTCCCTGTCCTTTAACCAGGCTTGTATTAAACCCCCAAAGTTACAGCTTTTCTCTGACCTTGGCTTGGTAAATGCTGCCACCACCCAAATGCAAAAAAACCCAAACCCTTGGACCCAGGAAGGAGCACTTGAGAATTCTTGCCTCTGGGGTAGCCTCAAGCCCTTTCACCTCTCCGGGAAAGAGCTGAGAAAGAAAACAGAGGACATTAGCTGTGGCTACCAGCTAATCAAACAACATGCACAAACCTCTTAGGACACCAAAATCCAACCCTGTTCTTAAAAGAGGTAAATTTTATTAAAATTGAAAAGGAAAACAATAAATCTGGAACTTAGGCTTTTGCTAGATCTTAAAAGAAACAATTGTTGTAAGCACCCAAAATAGCTTTCTTGGGGGTTCAACTTAAAGCTTAGGCCTGGTCTACACTAAAAAGGGGGTTCGAATTAGGGTACGCAAATTCAGCTACGGAAATAGCGTAGCTGAATTCGAAGTACCCTAATTCGAACTACTCACCCATCCAGACGCGGCGGGGTCGAACTCCGCGGCTCCCCCGTCGACTCCACCACCGCCGTTTGCAGTGGTGGAGTACTGGAAGTCGCCCGCGCGCTCCGGAGTTTGAACTATCGTGTCCGGATCAGACGCGATAGTTCGAACTCCGAGAAGTCGAACTCACCGCGTCGACCAGGAAGGTAAGTGTAAACGTACCCTTAGAAGCAAAAAAAAGCATCTGGGATAGCACAGAGGAGCTCCAAAAGCCAAAATAAAAAATATAAATCTGATTGTGTTTGTCTAAACTTCCCTGTCCAAAACATTTCTTCTAGGGATGGAAGATGAATTTTCCAACCTGCTTCAAGCCACACACAGCATTGCTACTCTGTGTCGCCTTCTCCGGAGAACAACAGACAAAGGGAAAGTTACTGTCCCATTTAAAAAAGTTCTAGTCTTTCCATTGGCTCTTTTGGTCAGGTGCCCACTCCTTTTCTTTTACCTATGGCCTTGTTAACCCTTTACAGGTAAAGCAAGCAGAGAAGTCACACCACCAAGGATTTTACACCAATCTGGCTGGCTGGGTGTTTATAAAAGGGAGATCCCTCCCCTTCATTTATCACTATATGGCTTGTGAGGTATCATTTGAAGACAATCTACTGAATATCCTCCTTAAAATGTGTAGCAACATTGTATGTAAAGTTATGAGATTTTACAGTATGATGTTACTGAAAAAGTTGCAACCCTAACCCCAAGTTCCTCAGAGACAGCAAGGCAAACAGCTGGTCAAATAGCCATTCTCCAGGAGGGGGAAGGTGTGAAGAAGACATTTACATTCCATCACAGGGACCACTTGAAGCTCATATCTATGACAGCCTGTCACCATGACTCAGCTGAGAACTGGATTTGTTTCTAGTACAAAGGACTGAATTATAAAGAGAGGTGAGGAAAATGCATGAGACTCTCTCTCTCTCCCCCCTTTCCCTCTGCTCATGACAACTCCTGAAGAACTGAATGTGGGCAGCAGGGGCAGGTTAGAGGGATTCCCGGCTGAAAGGAAAACCAGCCTGTCTCAGCAGATGGTGAGAGAAACATTTGTTTTAAATCCGTTTTAGCTGGTTAACTTAGATGTTAGTTTGTGTTTTATCTTGCATTTCTTTCGTAAACAATTCTGACTTTTATGCCTCGTTACTTGTAGTCACTGGAAAAAAATTTTTTTTTTCAGTAGTTAACAATCTTGGTTTATTGTTTTATCTAACCAGTGTGGTTGGATTAAAGTGTGTTGGAAACTCCATTTGGAATAACAAGCCTGTCATTTTCCATTGATGAAATAACAGATTTCATATGAGCTCCCACTGTTCAGTAGTGTGCTGGACAGGACAAGATGCACATTTCTGGGGGATGTCTGGGAGCAGAGAATTTTCTGGGGTTCTCCGGTGGGGTACTGTAATTCGGGAGTTGCTGACTAGCAGCACTCAAAACTGTGTAGCTGGGAGCGAGTTACACGCTGGAGACTGCGTGTTACCTGCCCAGGAGTGGCTGCTCTCACAGTAGAGCAGTGTAAAAGGCACCCCAGCCTGGGGAACTGAGGGAACAGCTGTTCAACACTCCAGACTGTACTGTGCTTAATGTCACAGACACTCAATTTCAAAGTCTCCTAAAACACATAGAAAGTAAATCCATGTCCCAGAAATCGAAGTCTCCAGAGAGAGGGCAAGTCTCCCTGGCTCTGCTTCTTGCTGACAGACAGGTCCAGAGACAAAGAGAGAGTCCTGGGGAAGCTGGAAACATAAGCGTGGAGCTCAGTGGAGATAGGGGAGAGGAAGGGCAGGGATATTACTGAATGCAGGATCTCAGCACTACTAAACGTCAGGATAACATATAGTGCAGCCCACTGGAAAACATAATCCCAAATATACATATAAAATGATGGGCTCTAAATTAGTTATTTCCATTGATTTATATAAGGGCAATAAGACATTCTCTGTATTATTGTCTATCCCTTTTTAAATAATTCCTAACATCCTGTTTGCTTTTTTGACTTCCGCTGCACACTGCTGGATGTCTTCAGAGAACTATCCACAATGACAAAAAGATCTTTTTCCTGATCAGCTGTAGCTAAATTTGCCCCCATCATATTGTATGTGTAGTTGGGGACATTTTTTCCAATGTGCATTACTTTACATTTATCCACATTAAATTTTATTTGCCATTTTGTTGCCCAATCACTTAGTTTTGTGAGATCTTTTTGAAGTTCTTCACAGTTTGCTTTGGTCTTAATTATCTTGAGCAGTTTAGTAACGTCTGCAAACTTTGCCACCTCACTGTTTACCCCTTTCTCCAGATCATTTATGAATAAGTTGAATAGGATTGGTCCTAGGACTGACCCTTGGGGAACATCACTAGTTACTCCTCTTCATTCTGAAAATTTACCATTTATTCCTACCCTTTGTTCCCTGTCTTTTAACTAGTTCTCAATCCATGAAAAGATCTTCCCTCTTATCCCATGATAACTTCATTTATGTAAGAGCCTTTGGTGAGAGACCTTGTCAAAGGCTTTCTGGAAATCTAAGTACACTATGTCCACTGGATCCCCCTTGTCCACATGTTTGTTGACACCTTCAAAGAACTCTAATAGACTAGTAAGGCACGATTTCCCTTTACAGAAACTATGTTGACTTTTGCCCAACAATTTTTGTTCTTCTATATGCCTGACAATTTTATTCTTTACTATTGTTTCAACTAATTTGCCTGGCACAGACATTAGACTTACCGGTCTGTAATTGCCAGGATCACCTCTAGAGCCCTTTTAAAATATTGGCGTTACATTAGCAATCTTCCAGTCATTGGGTACAGAAGCTGATTTAAAGGACAGGTTACAAACCATAGCTCATAGTTCCCCAATTTCACATTTGAGTTCCTTCAGAACTCTTGGGTAAATACCATCTGGTTCCGGTGACTTGTTACAGTTAAATTTATTAATTAGTTCCAAAATCTCTAATGACACTTCAATCTGTGGCAATTCCTCAGATTTGTCACCTACAAAAGGTTTGGGAATCTCCCTAACATCCTCAGCCACGAAGACTGAAGCAAAGAATGCATTTAGTTTCTCCGCAATGACTTTATCGTCTTTAAGGGCTCCTTTTGAATCTCAATCGTCCAGGGGTCCCACTGGTTGTTTGGCAGCTTCCTGCTTTTGATGTACTTAGAAAACATTTTGTTATTACCTTCTGAGTTTTTGGCTAGCTGTTCCTCAAACTCCTTTTTGGCTTTTCTTATTACATTTTTACACTTAATTTGGCAGTACTTATGCTCCCTTCTATATACACCTCACTAGGATCTGACTTCCACTTTTTAAACGATGCCTTTTTATCTCTCACTGCTTCTTTTACATGGTTAAGCCAAGCCACAGTGGCTCTTCTTAGTTCTTTTGCTGTGCTTTTTAATTTGGGGTATACATTTAAGTTGGGCCTCTAATATTGTGTCTTTGAAAAGCGTCTATGCAGCTTGCAGGGATTTCACTCTAGTCACTGTATCTTTTAATTTCTGTTTAACTAGCCCCTCATTTTTGCATAGTTCCGCTTTCTGAAATTAAATGCCACAGTGTTGAGCTGTTCTTCCCACCACAGGAATGTTAAATTTTGTTATATTATGATCACTATTTCCAAGCGGTCCTGTTATAGTTACCTCTTGGACAAGATCCTGCGCTCCACTCAGGACTAAATGGAGAGTTGCTTCTCCCCTTGCAGGCTCTTGTACCAGCTGCTCTAAGAAACACTCATTTAAAGTATTGAGAAATTTTGTCTCTGCATTTTGTCCTGAAGTGACATGTACCCAGTCAATATGGGGATAATTGAAATCTCCCACTATTATGGAGTTCTTTATTTTGATAGCCTCTCTAATCTCCCTTCGCATTTCATCCTCACTATCACTGTCTTTGACAGGTGGTCGATAATAGATCCCTATTGTTATATTCTTATTAGAGCATGGAATTACTATCCATAGAAATTCTATGGAACATGCAGTTTCATTTAAGATTTTTACTTCATTTGAGTCTACATTTTCTTTAACATACAGTGCCACTCCCCTCCCCACCCCCCTGAGTATGACCTGCTCTGACCTTCAGATGTATTTTGTACCCTGGAATGATTGTGTCCCATTGATTATCCTCACTCCACCAGGTTTCTGTGATGCCTATTATGTCAATATCCTCTTTTAACACGAGGCACTCTAATTCACCCATCTTATTATTTACACTTCTAGCATTTGTGTACACGCACTTTAAAAACTTGTCACTGTTTATTTGTCTGCCCTCTTCTGATGTGTCAGATTCTTTTGTGTGTGAATGCTTCTCGTCTGATCTGGCCCCTACCTTATCCTCTTTCAGCCTCTCTTCCTGACTAAAACTAGAAAAATCTCTATCACTACACTCTCCTCTAAGAGAAGTCTCTGTCGATCCACGTGCTACTCTGCAGCCATTGGCTTTCCCCCCATCTCCAAGTTTAAAAACTGCTCTGCAACCTTTTTAATGTTAAGTGCCAGCAGTCTGGATCCACTTTGGTTTAGGTGGAGTCCATCCTTCCTGTATAGGCTGCCCCATCCCCAAAGTTTCCCCAGTTCCTAATAAATCTAAACCCCCTCTCTCTACACCATCATCTCATCCACGCATTGAGACTCCGAAGCTCTTCCTGCCTACCTGGCCCTGCGCGTGGAACTGGGAGCATTTCTGAGAATGCCACCATAGAGGTCCTGGATTTCAGTCTCTTTCCTAGCAGATTAAATTTGGCCTCCAGGACATCTCACTTACCCTTCCCTATGTCATTGGTATCTACATGTACCATGACCACTGGCTCCTCCCCAGCACTACACATAAATCTATCTAGATGCCTTGAGAAATCCACAACCTACGCACCAGGCAGGCAAGTCACCATACGGCTCTCCCGGTCATCACAAACCCAGATATCCTTGTTTCTAATGATCGAATCTCCCATTACTAACAGCTGCCATTTCTTAATGACTGGAGTTCCCTCCCCCGGTGAGGTAACCTCAGTGCAAGAGGTTACCCCACCACTATCTGGAAGGAGGGTCCCAACTATGAGAAGCTTTCCCTCTGCTCCCATTGACTGCTCTCATTCCCTGGGCCTTCCATCCTCCTCAACAGTGCGGGGGGCTGTCTGACCAGAGTTGGGACAATTCTATAGTGTCCCGGAAAGCCTCATCGACATACTTCTCTGTCTCCCTTAACTCCTCCAGTTCCAACACCCTGGCCTCCAAAGCCTCCACACGGTCTCTGAGGGCCAGGAGCTCCTTGCACCAAATGCACACATACATACATAACATAAGAACGGTCGTACTGGGTCAGATCCAAAGGTCCATCTAGCCCAGTATCCTGTCTACCGACAGTGGCCAATGCCAGGTGTCCCAGAGGGAGTGAACCTAACAGGCAATGATCAAGTGATCTCTCTCCTGCCATCCATCTCCATCCTCTGACAAACAGAAGCTAGGGATCCCATTCCTTACCCATCCTGGCTAATAGCTATTGACGGACTTAACCACCATGAATTTATCCAGTTCTCTTTTAAACGCTGTTATAGTCCTAGCCTTCACAACCTCCTCAGGTAAGGAGTTCCACAAGTTGGCTGTGCGCTGCGTGAAGAAGAACTTCCTTTCATTTTCTTTAAACCTGCTGCCTATTAATTTCATCTGGTGACCCCTAGGAAGCTTCTGTTGATTATGCTGCACTTAACCCTCAGTTTTAATTGAGCAAACAGGAGATATTTGACATTGTGCAATACGGCTCCTGTGCTCTGTTCCCAAAGTGTTCTGCAGCAGGGGAGGGTCTCTGGCAGTGTGTGTGTCACTGGCATATTGGGGTGATGCTGAAACTGGGCAGAGTAGAGGTGGCATTGTGGGGCTGGCGTAAACCTTCTCTCTCCATTTCCCCTTCCAAGAACCGAGGGGACAGTAACCCTTACCCAGTGAGGTCACATTCTCATAGTTCTCCTGCATGACATCCCAGTAGAGGGCTCTCTGAGCGGGGTCCAGCAGAGCCCACTCTTCACTGGTGAAATACACAGCCACCTCCTTGAAGGCTACCGGCCCCTGAAAGAGCAAGAGTCCAACTCTCAATACCTGCTGCTCCATTCACAGCCCCACTATTTGTGGGGAGAGGAGCCCATCAAAGGGAAGCCCTGGGTGGATTGCAGTCAACAAAGTCCCACCCCCACCCTGGTCAGAGCATCCCGGAAACATCAGAGTGAGGCGACAAAGAGAGCCCCTTATCTCTCCCAGCAGATACATCACATACCTACTAGCCACAGACTGATAGAGGAGAGGGAGCCCCTAGCAGGGACCAGGGAGAGCTCCCTGGTAGGAAGCCCAACACCCTCCTCATTGTGAGGAGCTGGGTATGAAGGGAGGGGAATCTCCCCTAACCCTCACTGGTGGGTGCCCCCTTCATATCTCACAGCAGCCGCTGGTTAGTCGCGTCAGGCTCCAGCACTATGAATCTGGTCAGTTTTCCCAGCCCCACTCACGTGGGTTATTTTCTGCTTCACAAACTAGAGCATTTCCACCTCTGAACCTCATGGGTCTGTTCCTAGAATCTAGGCCACTTATTAAACAACTCCCAGCAGGTTTGTCACACCCTGTCCTCCTCCCTTTCTCCACCCTGTGCATTTCCTGCCCCACGCCAACCTCCAAACCAGACTGTGCAAACCTTCCCATCTCCGGTGTATTTGCTGTCCCTCTCCCTCCTGTAGGAACCCACCAACCCCCCGCCCTCAAAAAAAATAATCCCTACCTGAGCTGGCTCCACTGCAGCCATTTCTCTTCCCTGTGTCATGGGAGGATGGGATGAGCTGGAGAAAAACATGGACGTCATTCTGCAGCCCTGGCAGGGTGAGAAGGGCAGTCGTGGAGGTTTCAGAACAGGCTTTAGTTAATTTCACATCACGAGTCCCCCAGGCCCTTTCCCTCCAGACAGGCATCCTAGACTCTGCCATGCTGGGAACATGCTTGATCTCTTTATTAGAGTGTAGACCTGGCCCCTCCTGCCAGGCTAAGCCCACAGAGACATTTTTAACCTCCCTTCTCCCTCCCCTCACCCCGTAACAAAGTCTCTGAACACAAGGCTGGAAAAGAGCAGAACCCAAGGAGTCACTGTGGGGGATTCCCTCGGACACTGACTCCACGGCAGCCACATCCCAGCAGAGGAATATGGAGTCAAGAACCGGCTTTTCCTCTGTCTGAGCCTTTTCTTGTTCACTGGAAAGTGGTTCTGCCCAGGGATGCTGCAATACATGTGTCTGGGTGGACTAGAGAGCTGGAAATCTCTCCCCCCCCACTCATTTCTCCCATTGCCCCTTTCAGTCTCTCCTTCCCCTGTCCTCTCTCCCTGCCCCTCTGGCTGAGACAGTCCCATTCCTGGTTCTTTGCTCTCCCAGGGCTGGATTTTCTCCTGGCAATTGCTAATGGGAGGAGAGACTGTTTGTGCAGAGTCACTTTCTTGCCAGTCCCCAGCACTTTCCCTGAGGTCTTTCAGTAACCTGGAGTCTGTGGCTCAGAATTTGCATTAACAGGGCCCAGGGCTGCCCTAGGGAGCTACTACCAGCTGCAGAAAGTTATCCCCTGGGCCGGGCAGAGAAAAAAGCTTTAATTAAGGTCACATCCCAGCACAGAGCCCCGTTGGGGGAGCAGCAGCTGCTAAGCCTGGTCTCCCAGATCACAATGGAGGCTGCAGCGTCTGACCCAGGAAGCTGAACCCCAATATCCTGAGCAGAGAGGGACAGAGCGTTTGAGCAGCTTCCCTCCTTTAGCTCTCTGGGGAGAGCAGCTAATGAGAGCCCCTCCTCACAGGGAGAACTGCTGATCTCATTTGCCCCACTGTCCATCTGGAGTCACTCCTTGTCTTTCCATGCAGTGACTCTGGATTAACAATGGTCTCAATGAAACCAGATTTCAGAATGAATGAGTCCAGAACGCTGTGGAAGAGACCACTGTGTGGCATTTCTAGCCCCTTTCCCACCTGTCTCACCCATCAGATCTAGTATAAGGACTCGGGGCACAAATTTTCCCAATGGAACTGGAAGGTCCTGGAGTTTTCAAGATGTTTGATAAGTGGCTAGAAAGTTATCATGGTGACTGGGCCTGGCTGGGGAATGCTGGGATGTGCTTGGAGCCAGGATTCTGGCACAAGCTGATCAGAGAGAAGGAGCATGGTTAGTAGCAGCCCCCAGAGCCTCCATCCAGGGCCCCCCAGACACCCCCAGTACCCAGAGCCCAGACCCCGCAGCCAGAGTCCCACCAGATATTCCCTGGGACCCAACCACCAAAATCCCTGAACAGGGACTCCAGATACCCCTCAGCACCCCACTGGCCAGAGAACCCCCACCAGACCATCACTGGCAGGCTGGGAATCCTAAAGGTTCCCCCCACCAAGAGCCCCCAACAGCCAGGGACACCCCCCCAGGGGACCCCTCACTGGGAATTCAGTCCCTCACTGCCTGCCCAGGATCCCCTACTGCCTGCCTAGGACCCCACCTGTCCTCCAGCAGGACCTGCCAGGCCGTTTGCCTGGGACCCCCTGATGCTTTACAATGGGACCCCTCCCTCTGCTTGCCGGGCATCCCGACCTAGCGCCTGGCACTCCCCCACCCAGTTCTGTGCATTGGGCACGACTGAGCCCCTGGCACAGCACCAGGCTCCCTCCAGCCCCCTGCCCTGCCTCCCCAAGAGACGCCCACCCTCACTGTTCTGCACCAACAAGTCCCAGTGCTACCCACCTCCAGGACCCACAGCCTCAGGGCTGGGCACATCAGAACCCCTCCCCCCCCTGAAACCTCCAGAACCCACCAATTTGATTAGGGTACCCCCTGCCCAGTCACCCAGAGGCCTTCCCCTCCCACAATGCCCCTTCAGCTCCAGCTGCAATCTCCCCACACAGACACCCCATCCCCTACCCCAGCAACAGTTACCTCACTGTGTCTGCTAAGTGGATAGAAAGTTATCACTGCCCCCTGCTGGCCAGTCACCCGGGCAGAGGGATCCCTGGGCGGTGCTGCTTTAACAGGAGAATGGAAGGCCTGGCGGGCAAGAAAGGTCCATGCCCTGTCACTAGCTACATATTCGCACTGCGGGAAGCAGCCCCTCACATGGGCTTTGGGATACTTCTGGACCCACGCTGCACTCAGAGTGACCTCCTCACCCAGTGCCAGCTGGAGAAAAGAAAAGGGTCCAGCCAACTCTCCTGTTACCAGCTGGGAACCACTGATCCCCCAAACAGGGGGAGACCTCTGGATTTGATGGGTATTAAATCCGTTTAGAGAGGAAAGTGGAAAATCAGAAGGATTTTATATCAGTTGTTAATACGAAGTAAAATCTAAGTGTTTCACATCAATATTTGACAACCAAATAGAGAGAAAATGGGCAACATTTGCCAACATTTTATATCCATGTTCAGGAATCTGAGAAAAGGTGTAAATTTGAGATTTTCTTAGTATTTTATAATTAGAGAGACAGGGAAAAATCTCAGGCCACAGTCAATTAGAAACAGACAATTAGAGAAAAAGTGGGGCTTAGGATATTTTTTACATTTGCAGAGAATACATATCAGAAACTATGCAATTGATAACATCAGAGAGGGGGGAGGGATAGCTCAGTGGTTTGAGCATTGGCCTGATAAACCCAGGGTTGTGAGGTCAATCCTTGAGGGGGCCATTTAGGGAACTGGGGTAAAAATCTAGGGATTGGCCCTGCTTTGAGCAGGGGGTTGGACTAGATTCCTCCTGAGGTCCCTTCCAAACCTGATAGTCTATGAACACCTCCAAGATCTGAGGGGATTTTATGTTGCTGTTAAATAACTAGAGGGAAAAGCAGGACTGTTGGACTGGATTTTATATTACTATCCAATACATATACAGAAAGTGATGGCTCCCCCCCCACCATTCCCATGGGCAGCAGGGAGCCCTGTGAGGAGCTGCTTTAAGAGGGCAAAGGGGGGGGGGGGAGCTGGCAGGTCCCTGGATGAGGGAAGGGGGCAGCAGTGGGGGACGGGCAGGTGGCTGTGGTGGTCGTTGGGGGCAGTAACTGGGAAACCGGGGTCCGGGCAGCCCCCACGGGGGACACGTGCCCCTCCCGTCCCCGCCCCGGCAGAGAACCGGCATCTCACCCCCCCCCCCCGCCAGGGGCAGCCACGTGCTGGGGACTGACCCGGGGCAACAATTTCCCACCCGGACAAGGACAAATCGCTGCAGGTAAAACGGGGGGGGGAACCCCCCATGGGAGAGATTTAAATGGACATTGGAGACTCATGGAGAGACCGGGGGGGGGGGGACAGGGGAGCCGAGAGAGCGGATCACGGGGGGGGGGGCGAATCTCCCCGGATGTTACAGCCCGAGCGAGACCCCGAGAGAGAAACGGGGCAGAACCGGAGAGACTCTGTGCCGGGGGGGGCGAGAGGCGCCAACAGGGACAGGAGCCAATTCACCCCCCCGCCCCCCCGCAACTCCGAGGCTTCTCCCCGCGCACAGGGACCCGGGCCCCAGGCTCCGCCCCCCCATCCCAGCGGGGGGCGGATCCTGCTGCGGCTCCCGGGGCCGAGGCGGCTCCGCGGCTTCTCCCAGGTTCCCCGGGGCAGAGTCACGGGCCCGCCCCCCCCCCCGGTCTCTCACTCACCGGCTCACACGGAGGCGGCGGCAGCAGCTTTGTTCTCCCGCCCCCAGCGGGGCTCGCACGGAGCATGCGCAGTTCCAGCTGCTGACCCCTCCCTCACCCGGGTTGGGGAGGGCGGACGCGCCCCCGGGGCAGGCTGGGAGATGTAGTTCCGGGCTCTCAGTGGAGCGGAAGTGACGTCGACGAGGGAGCCGGAGAAGGGTTTGTGCCGCTGGGGCTCTGGGCATGCGCAGATCGCGGCGGGAGAGACCTTCATTAACCGCCCGGTCCGGCCCGGCCCCGCCCCCGCTGCGGAGCTGCAGCCTCCAGGTGCCGGGGAGGGAGACCGGGCGGGGAGGTCCCGGGGGGGTTGGGAAAGAAGTGTCGGTGCAGCCCGGACATGGCCGGGGGGAGCCGGTGACCCCCGAGGAGCGGGGAGAGAAAGGGGGGGCTGAGACCCCCTCGGATTTACCGCCGCCCCCCCGTGGGGACCCCCCGCCCCCTCCCGCCCCGCCCCCTTTCTCCCTAGAGAGCCACGAGCAGCCCCCAGGGTGACCCCCCCTCCCCCAACCCCTGAGAAGTTCCCTGTCCCCCCCCCCCGATTGTGCCCCATTTTCTCTCCCCTTCACCAGTGTCCAGCTCTCCCTGGGGCTGGGGGGGCTCTGGGGGTGTCTGGGGCCCTGGCCAGGGACTCTGGGGACTGGGGGCCAGGGAAGATCTGGCAGGACCCTGGCTGGGGCTGTGGGGGTGTCTGGGGCCCCTGGCCAGGGGCTCTGGGGACTGGGGGCCAGGGAAGATCTGGCAGGACCCTGGCTGGGGCTGTGGGGGTGTCTGGGGCCCCGGCTGTGGGGTCTGGGCTCTGGGTACTAGGGGGTGTAGAAGGGCCTTAATGGAGAGAAAAGATTGGGTATTAAAGCAGAGAAAGGCCTAACAAGACCCAGTGGCTGGAAGGTGAAAAGAGACAAATTCATATTACAACTAAGGCACAAATATTCAACAGTGAGGATGATTCACCACAGGAACAAGCTACCAAGGAAACTGGTGGATTCTCCATCTCCTGATGTCATTTGATAAAGACTAGATGCCTTTCTGGAATATGTTTGCCCCAAAAGTAGCTCTTGTGTCATACAGGAGGCCTGTGATATGCAGGGGGTCAGATTAGATGCTCTAATGGTCTCTTCTGGCCATAAAGTCAATTAATTTCTGAAAAACTGAGTGTAGCATTGGGAGCAGCGTCTGATGTTTTCCTGTCTAGCCGGCTTGCTTTCTAGAACGAACGCTCCTTGAGTGGGGTGATCTACAGGGAGTAGCTCAAACCCCCAAAGTGCCTGGCCAGGGGCAGGACATTAGCACAGCAAGGGAGGGGTGTGGCAGTGACATCACAAAGGCCTTTTGCACAAAGACTGTTGGTCAAAGGTGGTGGGGAGGTGGTGACCTCACAGAGAGATGCTGACATCAGCCAGGCAGGACAGGGGCGAGGGGCCAGGGAAACCTCAGAGACCCCTGTGGCTTTGCTTCAGCAAGTCTCCTTCTCCAGGTCTCTCTTTGAGGACTGAGGGAGTATTCGGGTTCACGTACTTGAGCGCCAGGAGCAACCTCTTACGACTTTTCTCCTTCCCTTTTAGGGAGTTTACTAGAGACCAGCCGTCCCTGTTTAGAAGCTAAGAGCCTCCTTGAGGTTTGAAACCTGTTCAGTCTGATCCATCTGGTGATGAAATCTAAGCATGGAAAACACGAGCTTAAGGAGGCAGAATTTTATTCCGCACCAGGGATTTTGTCCCCTAGAATTACTGGGGACATTAGGGTTTATCCTTTGTGTTTCACCTTTTCCTCCATCCCTTCCTCCTTTCTCTTCTCTTGCTTCTTTTGTCCTTTCACCTGTTTCCCTCCCAACACCAAGAACGGGGTGTGTGTATGTGTTATGGGGAGTGTTTGGCAGCTCCCACTGTGGGAGGTCCACCAAAAATGTGGGGCTGAAATAGTGCTCGGGCAGTGATCCCCACCAGTGACCTGAACCATCCTTTGGGCTCCCTGCTGAGAACCCTCAGCCTCCCGTCCTCAATCTCTACCCTGATTGGCTGAGCAGGGGGTTATTGACAGGGAGGAGACTCAGGTCCTTGTTGTTCTCTTTTAAGACCAAGGAAATAAGTCAGAACCAGTGCTATGTTTGAATTTTGCTGCTTCTCTGCATTAATGGTCTCTGAGCAGGTCATGATTCTCTCTAACATTGCAGTTCTCCTCAAATACTTGCTGAATAATTACTGTTCACTGTTGTTGGCCTGGAGCTCATCTGAGAGCACTTTATTCAGGTCATTCAATGGATAAAATTCAAGATCCAATGGTTAGTTTGAAAATCAGGGGTCTTAGGTCCTATTCCCAGCTCTGCCACTGGCTGGCCGTGTGACCTAAGACAAGTCAATTCTCCTGTCTCAGCCTGAGCTTCTCGCTCTTCCAAGTAGGGATAATAATGATCCGCTCCTACCTACCTTACGGTATGTGGAGGCAGGGCTGGCTCTAGGTTTTTTGCCTCCCAAGCAAAAAAAAAAAATTTGTCTGCCCTCCCATCCCCTGCTGCCCGAGCCCTGGGTTCTCCTCCCTATACCTGCACCCCTGCCTCCCCAGCTCTGGGCCTCCCACCACTTTCACTCCCTGCCAACCCAGCCCTGGGCTCTCCCCCACACACACCCTGTGCTGCCCCAGCTCTCGACTCTCCCCTTCCCCCCAACCAGTGCTCCCCCACCCACACACCCCCAGCAGCCCCACCCCAGGGCGCCACCCCCCACATGCACCATCATACACCCCACCCCAGGGTCACAGGTAACATGCTCCCAGGTTAATAAAATAGAAAAAAGAGAGGATTGAATGTGTAACAGGGAGTTTGGTAAATCTTGGTTATTTTATTTTTTCAACAGGCTCCTGTCCACCTCCAGTAGAATTTTCAGTCCCAATGGCAACTTACTTACCAAATGTTATACAGACTAGTCCATGCCTCCCAAGTGGATGTGGTTCTTGTTCTTCTGCACATTGTAGCCCGTGGAGGCCAAGGACCTGCAAATGTGTCTTCATGTGCCTTTGTTTCATTGATGAAAACATAAACTAGACTCTTAGAGGATTGGAACTGATTTCAGCTGGGGGACATATTTGCTAGATTTTTATGCATTTGCACAGGAAAATGTTGAGTGTTTCCATTCATCCCTAGTCAGTGGAGCTCCTGAACATAATGGAAATGGATATGCAATTACTTTTTGTTGAAGGACCAGGCTTTTAAGGGGGCACTTGGATTTGAACCAAGGCCCGTTTGATCTGCAGTCAAACACTCTACCACTGAGCTATACCCCCTGACAATTACATTGGCAAGTCAGTGATCTCAAGGATCTTGAAACCTGAGAGTGGAGTTTGTTTCTTCCACACCAGTGTTGCTGTCTGTGCATTCCGGAGCTATGGGGTGAGTGGGAAATGCCCACAACTAGCTTGTCAGTATCAAGAAAAGAGCAGCCGACATCAGGACCAACGAGACGTGTTGGTGGCGCATCAGGAAGAACCCACACTCCCAGAGACTTCTCGGCGAGGGCACGGTACACAATGGGGGCTACCTACCCGCCACGTCCCATCAAGGGTCTTTCTAGTCCCACTTCTGTGTTACCCAATTTCTAATCAGTCTTTGGCCCAGATTCCCTCCCTGAGCGGCACCAGCACATACCTGGGCCCCCTGCTAGTGTTAAATCTGCCTTGAGCTGAGACCCAGCTTGGCAAAGAGCCTGCAGCCCCCTCTGTGCTGGAGGAGTGAGAGCAGCCCTGGCACTGGGCAGGGCAGCCCTGAGGGAATGAACCCAATGTGCCCGTGAGGCCCTGATCCAGAACCTCTGCCAGGCAGCTTGTGCTGCTCGGGCGTCTCTAGTCTCCAGTGAGGATTCAAAGCTTCCCTGCTCCAGGGGAACCCCTGGGGGAGGGAGGCAGGGCTCCTGCAGGATAAATCTTCCTGCTGGCAGAGCTCCGGTCCCCTCCTCATGGGCACAGGGCGTTGCACACGGCACCCACCACATGCACACACCCCTTTGTGAGGAGAATCAGCTCTGGGATATTGGGGTCAAACCACCCCCCCACCTCCTCCCTGCAAACCTTCTCCTGGCTTCAGTGAGGGAATGGGGGTGTGAGGGGCTAGTGTGGTAACAGCAGCAGCGTGGCCGTGGGGCTCGGCCGGTGGCTGGGGCCAGTCGCCTGAGCATGAACCCAGCCGACCCCAGGAGATGGACCTGGGTCACCAGCCCAACCCACCACGCGGCTGCTGCCGCTGCCCCGTTAGTGCGCGAGCTCCCACAGACCACGCTGGGGAGAGCCCCCAGCTGCAGGGGAGACGCCCCTGAGTGCCTGGCAGGGCCCAGCTCCTGGCTGACCTGCCCTGCTGGGGGTCAGGGGGCTGGGTGACAGGGGGGCGTTGGCTCTGGGGTGGGACTGTCACTTCCCCCCTGCCAAGCAACAGGATCACAGCAAACGAAACCAGCTCGGCCGGCAGGGGAAGAGTTCAGTCCAGGGCCTGGTGCATTCTGGGAGCAGGGGCGGTGCAGAGAAAGGGCAGATATGGGGCAGCTCTGAACACTCCGCGCAGAACTGCCTGTCCTGTCCCGCAGCCCCTGTTACAGGGGGCTTTTCGCCATAGTTGTAATCAAGTTGAAACAAACCCCTGTTAAATCATTGCTCAGCCCGAGTCCTTCACCCACATTCCTTAGGGCATTGGGTGTTTCATTTCCTGCCTCAATTTCACACAGAGACACAATTTCCTTTGCACAGATCCATGAACAGCAAAACCTCCCTGTGTCTCTGGTCTGAGCCAGGGCATTCGATTCCAGTGAAATCTTCTCTCCTGCAATGCGATGGTCAGACAGAGGGGACGTGGCACCTGCATCCCTGCCAGGGAGATATTGGCTCGGCTCTTTCTTTCTGCTGCTGTTGTTAGTCCATGAAACATCAAGGGTGGAATGCAAGGCTCAGTTCATGCACCAGCCCCCTGAAAAATTTCAGTGCCCCAGAGAAATCCTGCCACCTGATATTGGAATGATGTGCTGGAGATTTGACTAGGAAAGGGACTGTCTGAATTGTCAGAGTGGGGAATGAACAACAATCTACAGCAATGTCATTAACACAAACACACTCTCATCCTGCTCCAGCCGGAAGGGAAATGGGCAGGAATTCTCGCTGTTCACCCAAGGACACACTTACACTGATGCGCAGCCATGAATGTGATGGGGAAGCTGGTCTGAGCAAACAATTTGAAGAGACAATTCAGTGAGAACTGAATTATCGTGTAGTAAAACAATTATACATCAAGTAGTTGTGGCTGAGTGGTTAAGGCGATGGACTAGAAATCCATTGGGGTTGCCCCGCGCAGGTTCAAATCCTGCCAACTACGCAAGCTCTGCACTGTTGTTATGATTACTCTAGTTTTAGTGCCTGAGCATTCACAGTGCAAACTGGAGCTAAATCTAGTTTCACTCTGTCTGCACTTAAAATGCTGCTGTGGCACCTGCTATAGCACTCTGGAGTAGACAGTCAGTAGAGAGGTTTTCCCATCCCTGTAATAGCTGCATTGACAGAACAATTCTTCCTTTTCTTTAGCACTATCTAACCAGGGCTTAGGTCACTGTAACTCTATGGGTGGACAGGGGGTTTCATACCCTGAGAGACATCGCTCTGCCAGTGAAGTGCCCAGCGTACACCAGCCCTTAGATCCCTTTTGGTATTTCAATGCAGGCACTGACCTGTGAGAGGAAAACATCAGCTCACAAACACAGAGACTGAATTCCCCACATTTAATCTCGCTGCACTTTCCAGAAAGTCACAAAATTCAATTCATTCTTGCTAGGACAGAGAAAAAATAAGTGACACTAAGTTTTTGTCTTGGTTAAATAAAATTAAGTGTTTAATTAATATAGTAAAAATCTGTCCTGATTCCTCTAACTAACACCACAGCGTGAAATAGGAACAGAGACAAAGCTTGTCAGTGATGACTAATTTTGCAAATGATCTTCCCATTATTAATTTCCACGCTGCCCCCATTGGAGGTCTGGGCATCTCCAATGTCATAGCTCTGCATTCACCTTCCCCTTAGAATTGTTCTCCGACATTCGCCTTCCTCTGCAGCATGGGGCACGGGTCACTTGCTGGAGGATTCCCTGCACGTTGAAGTCTTTAAACCACGATTTGAGGACTTCGATAACTCAGACATAGGTTAGGGGTTTGTTACAGGAGTGGGTGGGTGAGATTCTGTGGCCTGCGTTGCGCAGGAGGTCAGACTAGATGATCATAATGGTCCCTTCTGACCTTAAGTCTATGAATCGATGAATCTATTCCCAAATTTGGAAAATTGTGCAGCTCAGAATGTGAATAGTGACCCCATCTCCTTCCTGCACCTGCTCTACATTGCTCCACAGCAGCTTCTCCACCTGCAGAGTCACCCCAGCACTGCAGTGCAGCTGCCCAGGGTTCAGCAGGGGCCCCTGGCAAGGACCGTGGGTGCAGCTAACAGCCCGCTGTGCCTGGCCGTGAGGCAGCTGTAAAAAAGCAACCCCCCCCCGGCCAGAAGTAGAGACTGAATTCCCCAACTTTAACATCATGACCCTGTGTAGAAAGCCACACGTGTCAGTTGTATTTTCACAGGGAGATGCAAAAATCAAGTGACCAATTTTTAAGTTGAGTAAATAAAGTTGAGGCGATAGTTATTAACCTCACAAAAATATACTAAAGATCCCTCAACATAACACCTGAAGGTGAAATATGAACAGAGACAAACCTTGTCAGCAAAGGCTCATTTCCCAAACTATCCTCAAAATGTTACTAATTCCCACCCCTCCTCCACAGGAGCTCTGTGCAGTGTAACTGTTCTGCAGGCAGCTTCCCATTAAATGCTGTTGGGGGACATTCCCAGGCCTGGAAATGTACCAACGACAGAATTTGAAGAGCAAACTTGGCTCCCCGCACCAGGCGGGATTTGAGTGTTTTGTCTTTGTCACTTAGTCTTTGTCAATAGTACAGACACCAGGGGCAGGACTCCAGGCTCTGCTTGAGGGATCCTGGCACAGGGCTGAGGGAGGAGAAAGGATTGTAGATTCTCACCTGCCCTCTGGAGAGGAGGTAATAATTGAAGGGGGCATTTCCCACTCCTCCCCTCCTCAGTGTCCCAGGGCTGGAATTCTACATTCCACAGGGCCAAATGAGGGGGTGATGCCACTTGGTTAATGAAAACCAGTGCTCCCGGTGAGATTTGAACTCACAACCTCAGCATAGCTCCTTTCAGCACTGCTCTAGAAGTAGTGTGCGCTAACTAATTGTACCACTGGAGCATCTGTTGAACAGCATTTTCTGAAACCCCCCTAGGCCGATAAAGCCAAGGCGTGACCCCCAAAACATTCTCAGTGGGGTTGAGAGCAGGTAGCGACAAGTGTTGTACTTGGTGGGGTGGATTCTTCTTAAGGGTTCCAGGCCCCATTTGACCCTTTTGTTCTTCCCTGTGTAATAACCGAGCTGGTTAAGACTCAATGGAGAGTCTTGCTGCAGCGCAACAGATCTGAAATCACTGATAACCAGCTCTAAGCATTAGTCCTGCTTTGGGACAGTGTCTCTCATGCAAGAAACTGCCCAGTCTGCGCTAGCAGTGAGGCTCCCTCACTAACAGCTGAAATCAGGGAGAGCTGTGTGAAGTGCAGGGCCCCAGGGCTGCCTGAACAGGGGGGAACAACACCCCAGGGCTTTTAAAAATGGGAGGGCTCTGCCTTGCCACTTTGTAATGACTGTAAGGGCGAGTGAGGGTGGGGAGGGGACGGAGAGCAGTGAGCGGGAGGAGGGGTCTTGGGGGATGAGGCAGCGTAGGAGCCTCTTGTGGGAAATATCTCCTGCCCCACTGCCAAAAGGAGCCCCTTGAGTGGGAACGGTCAGAGGCCCCACTCGGGGGCTGGCCCTGCTTTCCTACCTGCTTTTCAACTGCTGCAAAAACATCCCGAGCAGAGAAGCAGCGGGCCAAAATACTTTTAAGCAGCTACCAAAGTAGCTCAGTTGGGAGAGTGTGAGACTGAAGATCTAAAGGTCCCTGGTTTAACCCCAGCCTTTGGCAGCTTGTTCTCTGGAAGCACAGCGGTGCCTGCACCCACGGTGAGCAGGGCTGGCCTAGGGCAAAGCAATTTTGGGGGCCCTTTCCATTAAAAAAGTTGCCATACTGTATTCTCATGGGGCCCTGAGAGATGAGAGCTGTCTTTCCGAACGTGGTGGCCCTCAGGAATGGTGCCAGAGGGCTGCTGGGCAGTGGCAGGCAGGCATTGGGGATGAAAACTCCTCTGCGCAGTTGAGCAAGGGCAGTACCAGGGAAGGGGCATCTGTGAAAGTGGCCATGTGGAAGGTGGCAGGGATTTGGGGGCCCAGGAGGAGGTGCTTGCTGTTCAGTGCCTTGGAGCAGCTGGACTTGGCCATGGTGGGTGTTCAGGAAATGCACATTAACAATTCTAGGGTAGCTCAATAGGCACAGGGTGATTGGAGGAAAGGCCTCCTGGACAGCGAAGAATGATGGGGCTGGAGTCTTGTTCTTCACATTCACGGTGCGAGTACAGAAGGTGGTGGAGCTTAGACCAGTGAGGGCATTGCTGGTGGGCTTTGTGCTCTGTGGCACTGGTTACTTCTATATTAGTGTGTATGGTCCCCAGTTAAGGCATGAGAGGGAAGAGCAAAGGCTCCCTTGCTCTTGACTGCATGGTGTTTGTTGTTGTTGGGGGGGGGGGGGTTAATTGTGTCAGCCGGCCTGAGGCCCGCTGGTCCCGTTTTCCCAACTGTCAGAGGAAACATTTTTACAATGAGCACTACCTGGCGCAGGTCTGTAGTGAGGTCGGCTTAGAGGAGCTCACTCCAGCCACAGAGGGGGTTCACCTTTCTGCGGGGACAGACCAGGACTCGCATTGACCGGATTTATGCTTAGCTTTTGTGTCTTTAGCGTGTTGCTTCTCAGATTCTTTCTTAGCCTGACTTGTTACACTTTGACACTTAACAGGCCAGAGTTTGTGCACCTTCCTATTATCCTCACTAGGATCTGATTTCCAAATTTTGAGGAATGACTTTTTGCCTCTAACAGCCTCCATTACTCTGACGTTTACCTAGAGTGGTGTTCTGCTGGTCCTCCTATTGTCGTTTCTGATTTAGGGCAAACGTTTCATCTGAGCCTCTAATTGCGGTGTTTTTAAATGGTCTGCATGCTGCTTGCAGGCACCTAACACTTGTGACAGCAGCTCCTTTTAATTCCCATCCAACCATTTATACTTATGCCAATAGGTTGACTTTAGGTCTTTAACTTTGAGCGGTAGCTGAGAAGATGGTAAATTGGGCAGAAACCCATTCGACAAACCTCTTCATTTCCTTGTTATTTCCTGACTTCTTCATTCATCCCCTTTTCCTTATTTCCTGGATGAGGTGGCGGCCTGCCAGGGAGCTCCCTGGCACCTCTGGCTGCCTGGGCTGAAGGCAAGAGGTCAGACCTGGGTGTGGTGAGGGCCTCCTGTCCCGTAATTAGGCCGCACTGCTTCCTGGTCCCTTTTCCCCACCCACACCGGCAGGCGGCTGCTGTGGGAGAACACGAGGGAGGCTCTCGGGATGCTAGGCAGCGCTGTGTGTGTGGCTGTCAGGGGAAAGAGCCTTCTTCTCTAAAGATGGCTGGCAGAAAGGTGGTGCTCAGCTCTGTAAGTGACCTGCCCAGTAGCCTCGCTGCCAGGGGGTGCAGACATTTCTGTAAGGTGCAGAAAGAGGGTATTTGGCTTCCAAGTTAATATGAGAAATATGCATTTAGGAGATGGAATTTCCCTTCGTTCACAGGGCCCCAGTGGCCTAATGGACAAGGCAATGGCTTTCTAAGTCAGAGATTGTGGGTTCAAGTCCCATCTGGGGTGAAAAACTCCCTCTACGTTGCAAGGAAACCTTGGCCTTATTTTCACCAAGGAAGCTGGGAGATGTTTGAACACAAAATACTGGATCTTGGGAAAAATCCCCCAGAAATGGCATCTTGACAAATGCTTTCTAAACCCCTCAGTAGCAAACAGTTAATACTAGTGTTTGTCTGAGACTAGAGGGAAGGGGAGTGTTTACTCTGACACCTCAGTGAGTGAAACAGAGGGAAAGAGCAAGGCTGTTCTGAAAGAGAATGGATCTGTCTGGAGACAAAGCAGCCCCTGAGAATGAGCAATGGTGTGAAAAGAAGGGGTTCAAATGGGTGTTAGATGTAAGTTAGTGTTAGAGGGTTTATCCCTTCACCCTCCAATTACTGGGTCCATCTTGCGTACACACAGAGCAGCAATACCCAGAGTCCGAAGATGCAAACAATTAGATGTTTATTGGGTTGAATTTCCAGCAAGCAATGATTCCAGTTTCCTTCCTCAGTGTCCCCATCCCAGCCCTGACGCCACAGAGCCTTGCCTGTGTCCCTGTTCCCATTCTCCCCCTTAGCAAAGCATAGGACATATGGTGACACATTTCCTGATAGGGCCAGGCATCAAGGTGGAAGGTGTTGATATTCCATTTGTCCCACTGCCCTGTGCGTAGTGCAGTGCCCTGCACCTTCTCTCGTACGGGGCTGCCACACCTGTTCCAATTAGTGTTCCAGACTTCCCACTATAGTGGGCCTGGGAAGGTTGGGTCCAGGTTGTCTAGTACAGGGGGGAGGGGCTTACTCCATTACTTCTAGGTTATTTTCACAGGCAACGTAACACAAGTATACTTAGCAATACACCAGCCGCTGTAACAATCCACAGCAACACCGAGAGACCTGAGCACTAGCCGCATGGTCCAACATCCTGGCCACCACCGAAACACCTCCTCTCCTCCTTCGACGGGGTCAAGCCCTTAACATGTCCAGTTGCTGGCAGCTGCAATACGCTGCCGCTGCAGGTTTTCGTGCTTTTGTCCATAGCATAAGTCCATTGAATGTCCACAGAGAAATGGGTTATTGTCCAAACCAACTTAACCACATGGTGTGGAATCAGGCTGTATGCGCTGGTTCGATTATTCACAGCAGTAAGATTCACAGATCTATCTGTGCGCCAAAGCCCAGAGAGCAGCGTGTAGTGTGGAATTTGGTTAGGGGCTGGTGTAATTGTGCCCCCAGTAATATGTACATTTCCAGCAAAACACCTCATACACAGTACACCCAATTGTCCACCCCTTGCCACGGGCCATTGGGTGTGCTCCTCTACGGCCATCAGGGAGGGGCACATTCAAACATCTTCTCTGGATTTACACCATTTTACACACCCCTCCATTGATTCCCAGTGAGCAAATCCCCTTCTCATTATTCCCATAGGGTTTGTGGGGCCCACCTCAGCTGCCGATTCACTTCCAGATACCACGGTAGCTATTACACAGGTGCTGGCCTCCTAGTCGAGCATTTTGAATGTCCACACACATCTTCCCCCAGGTCAGCCTTTTGAAGCCATCCCCATCCATGTCATGAGGTTTTCTGTTCATTGAAACACAACAATGCTAACAACAAGACAAACACCACAGACAAACAACACAAAACATAGATGCGTGGTATTCTGGGTTAGTCTTTTGCTGGCACCAGCTTGCTTGTAGAGTGTCTTAAAAACAAAAGAAACAATTTCCACACACACCCCCGGTGGGGACAGATAAGTGCTTAATAATAATAATACCACTTCCTTTTACAAATTTCCTTGCTAATTGTAGGAAAAACAGAAGAATTCCCTCCAGGCTGTCCTTATTTTGTTCTATAGTCAGATAGTGAATTACCCCACTCACGGGTCATTTATGAAATTCATGAAGTGGTGTGCCTCAGTTTCCCCTCTTGCACAACAGACCCAGTTTGCAATAGTTTCTCTGCTGTACCAAGCTTTAAGTTTATCCTCAGGTAATAGCTGAGAGACAGCTGTAGATTTAGCTTTAGCACTGTATATACACACACACACTCCTTAGGGTTAACCTGTTCCCCTTATTTTCAGGCTTGACTTGTTTTTTCACCTCCCTTTCCTGGAGGGCCACAATCTGAGTCTTCCAGTAGCTTGTTTGCTGACCAGATGTATTTATTATTCACAGCTCCTTTGTGCTGCCACTGATGGGCAGTTCTCTCCTTCCCCCATCAGCTAGGTCATTTGCATTCACACCAGCTTTCGGGCTTGCTTTTGGATCCAAAGCCATCAGCAGCTCAGACACTGTCTTAAAAGGGACACAATCAACTTCCACCCGAGTTCTGATTACTTTCCACTTTCATCTTCTGCTTCAAAACATACAGATCTGAAAAAGAAACCACAACCTATTGTGGCTCCCTTTGGAGCCCTAATGGGGTTTTAATTAAGTACCATGTTTTGTTTGCATTTCTTTTACCCCTTCTCCAATATACACTGCACACGGCCTGGGAAAACGCACATTCCTTCCATAGTTTAACCTTCATAACATTATATTACCAACCATCAGTCTCAGTTTAGGTTTTTAAATCCTTACCCAATTACACACAACATTTTGTTTTGTCTAACATCCCTTGCACTGCAATAATTTTTTTTTACACAACTGTACCCCGATTACACGTCCATCTTGTACAACCAGAGACAGCCAGGGGCAGGCAAGTTAAGTGCCAATAGAAACCTCGGACATTCCTTTAGTGATTTTGCTAACATTACCCAGGAGTCAAATCATTTTGATGAGATTATCTCTCCGCCTGCTGCCTGGAGTCGTCCCCTATAGACCATTTCTGTGGGCAAAGGGCCCATTTCCCCTCAGAATGTCTGTAAAGGCTTCTCGGGACAAAACATAGCGGTGGTAGTAGCCACTTTACCCGACCCTCTTGTATAATTTAATTACTAAGCTTCCATCCAATGTGAGAGCACAGAGCTGCACATACAGTTACATTTATATAACTGGGTTTTATTATTAAACCAAAAACTGCCCTTCTTGTAACACCACAACTGTTGCCTTTTACTATTTCCACAACTCACAAATGTTTGCTTTCCTCCAAACTCTGTATTATTAATTTTTGCAAAACCCTGGGCGGCTGCACTGCAGTGCTGGGGTGACTCTGCAGGGGGAGAAGCTGCTGTGGAGCAATGTAGAGCAGGTGCAGGAAGGAACCGGGGTCACTATTCACATTGTGAACTGCACAATTTTCCAAATTTGGGAATGTCCGAGAACAATTCTAAGGGGAAAGTGAACGCAGAGCAGTGACACTGGAGGTGCCCAGACCTCCAACAGGGGCGGCGTGGAAATTAATAATGGGAAGATCATTTGTGAAATTAGTCATCACTGACAAGATTTGTGTCTTCTTATTTCATGTTACAGTGTTATTTAGTGGAATCAGGACATATTTTTACTATGTTAATTAAACACTTAATTTTATTTAACTAAGCCAAAAACTTAGTGTCACTTATTTTTTTCTCTGTCCTAGAAAGAACTAAATGAATGTTGTGACTTTCTGGAAAGTGCAGCGAGATTAAATGTGGGGAATTCAGTCTCTGTGTTTGTGAGCTGATGTTTTCCTCTCACAGGTCAGTGCCTGCATTGAAATACCAAGAGGGATCTAAGGGCTGGTGTACGCTGGGCACAGGGGTGTTCGCAGAAGGGACGGGGCCTCAGGTGCAAGGGGCGGGACAGGGCGTTAGTCTCCCCCAGCTGGCGGTTCTCACCCTGCCCATGGTGTTGCAATGACAGAGGCTGCCCAGTCTGCACTTGTAGTGAGGTTCCCCCACTAGGTGGCCGCGCAGAGGCTGCAGGAGACAGGCAGGGGGCAGCAAGGGAAGTGGCGACACAGGAGCTCTCAGCAGCAGGGTGAAGGACATTGCCGTGGAGCGGCAGCGACGCAGAGTGAACAGGGCAAACCGAGAGCCAGTTGAAGGAGTGTCGGCAGCAGAAGCTGAGGTTTCTCTTGATGCCTTCCCTTCCCTCCCCCACCCCTGGGGCTTTGCTGCCCAAGGGGGTTGGGGGAAGGAGAGCGGAGGGGTCTGTTAAAGGAACATTGGATTGGCCTGTCACACCGCAAGGTGAGAAACTGAGGCACAGCACTGCCCAGTGTACTCTGGGGTGGGGGGTTGCTGATGAGCGTAGATTTGAATGTGGTTGTGAGGTTTTCCCAAACTCAGGCTTGATTCTCTTTCCCTTTTAATAGAAGTTCTCATTGGCTCTGCCCACGCAGAGCTGGGGAGTGGGGGCCTGTTGCCTTTTCCCCAGGCAGCAGGGTGACACCTGCCTGGCCAGTGAGGGTCGGTTTGGGTGACCCCCACTCAGGGCAGGTCTCTGCCCTTTACTCAGCCCAGGGGGAGTTTTTTGCACTAACATCCCAAGTGTGCAAGTCCGTCCCCGCAGAGCTGCCCCATAGGGTGACCTTAAAGCAATTGTGGAAAACGGGACGGGGGTGGAGGGTAATAGGCTCCTATATGAGAAAAAGTCCAGCCAAACCGGCCTGTCCCTTTAAACATGGGACATCTGGTCACCCTGGAGCAGCCCCGCACTCCTGCTCCCCGGTTGGTGCGTTTGTGACCCGGGGGCTGAAGCCGACGCGAGAAAGGGAAGTGAGCGAGCTCGGAGCTCTCCGGCGCCACCTGCTGGGAGCAGAGGGAAATGACTGAGCGACGTCCTGGCTAATTTAAATATCACCTGGTTCTCTCCTGGGTGGCTCCACTGGAGAGCTGGGGCGTGGCCTGAGTGTGGCAGCACCTTATTTGCATATTAAAATCAGCTGTTTGGGGCCATTGGGGTAAAATAGGAGTAAGTTTTGGGGTTGGGCCCCACATGTTTAGTGCAGGCTGTGGGGAGCCGGGCTGAGCAGAGCCTGCCCCGACAGGGTGTGTGGTCACCCTGAGCTGGGAGTGTGTGGCCAGACATGGGGAAGGGGGGGGAGGGAGAAGCTTGGTTGTGGGAAACAATGTTTCCCCCTTTTTGGGTGGGGTTCTCGTTACCTAATGGGGAGTAGCGGTGGGGGAGGGGATTTGAGGCTCCTGCTTTGGGGGTTGCTGGGGGGCAAGTGAAACGAGCCACCCGGCGCTGGCTGCTGCTGTGGGGCATAGGACAGGTGGGGGCGGGGCTGTCTGGGTGCTTGAGATGAGGGGCGGTTCCTGGTTGGCTGGTGCCGGCCTGCCTAGTGTTTTCTGACAGCTGATCTCCCATTGGCCCTCGCGCGGGACGGGTCTCTGAAAGCTGGTCTCCCATTGGGCCCTCCCCACCTGACGTTTCCGACGGGCTCAGCTCCCATTGGTGACGTTGTCTGACAGCGTGCGGGGCGGAGCCGCCAGGGCCTTGTGCGCTCAGAGCTCAGCGCCGCCCGCGAGAAGCGGCGCGAGGCCGCGCGGGGCGGGTCCCGCTGCCGGGCGGAGGGACCGAGACCGCAGCCGCGGCGCCGCCTCCCGCCTGGCGCGAAGCCGCAGCACCGGGGGGGTCACAGGGCGCGAGGCGCTTCCGCGCGCGGCTGTTTCCTGCCGGTCGCGGGGTGACGGGTCCTGCCCGGGGCGGCCGCGGGGTCCCGATGGCAGCGGGGGGCTCTGGCGTCCGCCCGCCCGCGGCGGCTGGGAGCTGCGGGGCCCCCTGCACTGGCCGGGGGCTGCGGCTCCTCCTCACCCCCCCGCCCGGTGACTGGGAGCGCCGGGCTCTGCCTGCGGTGTCTGAGCGCCGGGGGCTCCTCTCCTGCCCGGGGCGGCCGGGAGCGCCCGGGGCGGCGGCTTCTCCTCACCCGCCCACCCCCCGGGGACTGGGAGCTCCGGGCTCGGCCTGCGGTGTCTGAGCGCCGGGGGCTCCTCTCCTGCCCGGGGCGGCCGGGAGCTCCCGGGGCTGCGGCTCCTCCTCACCCCTCACCCCCCCGGTGACCGGGAGCTCCGGGCTCTGCCTGCGGTGTCTGAGCGCCGGGGGCTCCTCTCCTGCCCGGGGCGGCCGGGAGCTCCCGGGCTGCGGCTCTCCTCACCCCGCCCGGTGACTGGGAGCTCCGGGCTCTGCCTGCGGTGTCTGAGCGCCGGGGCTCCTCTCCTGCCCGGGCGGCCGGGAGCTCCGGGGCTGCGGCTCCTCCTCACCCCGGTGACTGGGAGCTCGGGCTCTGCCTGCGGTGTCTGAGCGCCGGGGCTCCTCCTGCCTGGGCGGCCGGGAGCTCCCGGGCTGCGGCTCCTCCTCACCCCCGGTGACTGGGAGCTCCGGGCTCGGCCTGCGGTGTCTGAGCGCCGGGGGCTCCTCTCCTGCCTGGGGCGGCCGGGAGCTCCCGGGCTGCGGCTTCTCCTCACCTCCCCGGTGACTGGGAGCTCCGGGCTCTGCCTGCGGTGTCTGAGCGCCGGGGCTCCTCCTGCCCGGGCGGCCGGGAGCTCCCGGGGCTGCGGCTCCTCCTCACCCCTCCCGGTGACTGGGAGCTCCGGGCTCCGCCTGCGGTGTCTGAGCGCCGGGGCTCCTCTCCTGCCCGGGCGGCCGGGAGCTCCCGGGGCTGCGGCTCCTCCTCACCCCGGTGACTGGGAGCTCGGGCTCTGCCTGCGGTGTCTGAGCGCCGGGGGCTCCTCTCCTGCCTGTGGCGGCCGGGAGCTCCCGGGGCTGCGGCGCTGCAGGGTCTGTGAGCAACGACGTGGGGCTGCGGGGCCCTCCCGCCATCAAGGCCTGTTGGGAAATCCCGGGTCCCTCCGCAGCGGCTGGGAGCTCTGGGGTCCGCTCGTAGGAGCTGCAGGGTCCATACGCAGTGGGGTGGGGCTGGGGGGGCCCCCCGGCCACCCTGGGCGGCTGGGAGCTCCTGGGTCTGCCTGTGGGAGCTGTGGGGAGTTGTGGGGTTTGGGGGGGAGGAGGGGGCTCCAGGCTGCAGGGTGGGGCCGAGGGATTCAGAGTGCAGGAGGGGGCTGTGGGTTGAGGCAGGGGTCGGGGTCCTGTAGGGGGTGATGGCTCTGGGGTGGGGGCAGGGATGAGGGGTTGCAGGTGTGGGCGGACGCTCTGGGCGGGGGCCGGGGGGTGTGGGCTCTGGGGTGCCCGCGGGGGCTCTGGGTTTGGGGGGGTTCAGGGCTGGGGCAGGGGGTTGGGGTGCAGACTTACCTCGGGCGGCTCCTGGTCAGCGGTGCAGCAGGGGGGACCTACTAGCCACTTCCAGGGCACAGTGCGGTGCCCTAGGACACGTAGGGACCAGCCTGCCTGAGCCCCGCAGCACCGCTGACCGGACTTTATAACCTGGTCACCCCACTGGGAGCTCCAGGGTCCCCCTGTCCCATGTGGTACCTGGGAGCTCTGGGATCCACCCATGGCAGCTGGGAGCTGTGGGGTCCATCTGTGGTGGCATGGACCTGTGGGAGCCACTTCCGACACTGGTGGCTGATAGCTGTGAGGCCCCCACCGGCCGACAGCTCCAATCTTGCTGCCGCAGGGCTGAGGTGGAAAATGTCACTGAGATCTCTGAAAGTCACAGATTCTGTGACCCCCTTTATATAATCTTAGCCTTAATAGTTGTTGACTGTCTCTCTCAATCTAGTGGTCTGCTCTAGCGCAGATGGGACAGGGAAGACAGACGCTCACCCCCCAGCACAGGTTTGGGCAGAAATGGTTCTTGGGCTATTTGCTGAGCATGCAGAGGACTTGTCCAGGCCGGTGGAGCAGCTCAGCCAGATGAGGAGCTGGAAGAAGGAGACTTGAGCAGCCTGGACATCCCACTTTTTCTCCACAGCCACTGCCTGTCAGCAGGATTCCTCCTCCTCCTCAGTGAGACCAAATCTAAGCACCTAGATAGCTGGTCTGTCCGCTGCACCCCAATCCCTCATGCCTGAGCCTCCCTGCCAAAGCCCTGCACCTGGCTCCAGAGAATTGTCTCACATCTCGCTGGGAACTCGACTTCTTGTGCCCAGAGAGTCTCGGCCCCCCTCAGTAGAGGACCTGAGAAACACAGTGTCTGCCTTTTCCAAATAAGTGCTTGGAAAGGTTTTGTTCTTGTGACCACGTGGCCTAATGGATAAGGCGTCTGACTTCGGATCAGGCGATTGAGGGTTCGAGTCCCTTCGTGGTTGTGCTTGTGCAGTTTTACCTTTGTGCTGAACGTCCTGCTCCCTTCAGGGCTGGAACCTCTTCTTGGCCGCTCAGGCCAATGCTCTGGCTTCAGCTAGAGCCCCGGGAAGGAGTTGGGGGTTGGGGGTCACAAAGGCTGGGGCATGAGCCCCAGGTGGTTCCAGTCTCGCCTTTGCCCTTCCTGACTTGCCAAAGAAAATGGGCGGCTGCCCAGGCTAGCGTGTGGAGCAGTTTCCCTCTTCCAAGTGTGCGCCTGTCCCTGTGCTGGAGGGTACTTGCTAAATAGCACCTTGGGAGCCTGGGTGTTTCTCTGCTTCTCGCCAGCTGGGCAAAAGCCTCTTGGGGTAAAATCTCCTGCCCCACTGCCAAAGTCAGCACCATGAGTGGGAACGGTAAGAGGCCCCACCAGGGGGGCTGGCCCTGCTTTCCTACCGTCTTCTGATGTTGGCCACAGAGCGACAGCAGCCGCCCTGCATGCTGGTCTGTGGGTGGCCTTCAGTGGGTGTTTGGCATGGCAGGGAGCAGCCTGGCTGGGTGTTTTTGTGCCTGTCTGAAGGCCGCACATAGGCATGGTCCTGCCCTCCTCTTGCCCTGCCCTCGGTTGCTCTGTGGCTTTTAAGCCTTCCCTTGGAGCTGTCAGCACCAGCCGCCTCTGCTCCAGGTGCCCAGAGGAGGAGAGGGGCTGGGCTCCAGCCTGGGAAGCCTGGCCCTGGCCCTCCTTCCTTTAAATGCCATGTGGGCAAGAGGAAGAGTGTGGCAGCTGCAGCTACAGGGACCAAAGTTGTGGACATCAGGTGAAGCAGCAAGAAACCCAACCATCAGGTCAACCCGCAGGAATCTCAGCCAGACTGTTAAGTTCTAGGACCCCACCCTCTAGCGGCCCAGCTGGACCAAAGACCCATCTCCAGTGGGCACCAATGACCCAGGAGGAGGAGAAAAAAACATCCACTCTATCTAGACAAGGAGAGGATAGCCAAGCACATTGAGCTCTAAGGCTTTGCAGCAAACCAACATATCTGCCGGAGGTCCCACTGAAATTTGAACTCAGATTCCAGGATTCAAAGTCCTGAGTGCTGCCCATTACACCATGGGACCTGCTGCTGTTTTGTTTTTTAGACCCCTGTGACTCTCAGCTGGCTGGTTTGCAGTCTGCACTTATTGCTTCCCACCAGCGGCTTCCTCTCGCAGGACTCTCTCTCCTCCTCCAGCGACTGTGGTCCTGCACTACCGGATCCCCGGGTCCTGCCCTGACTCTCCACATCCCCCTGCTTTGTCTCCATTCCCTTCAGGCTGCAAAAATGTCAGGGGAGGCTGCCCCTCCCTTCACTCGGTGCTCCCGCTCATATCAGCCAACTGCAGCCTCATCTCCTGGAACTCGGGCAGCTGTCGCTTGACCCGGTCGTACAGTCACAGGCTGACTGGCTCCCCTGCCTGGATGCTCTTATGGAAATCCCACAGGCGACGCTGCAGGACTTGGCACTGTTGGTTTCTTTAATGTTGTGGTGTTTGCCCGACTGCTGGAACAAAGCCGCCAACTCCTCCCTCACTGACTCCCACCAATCCCCCTGGTTGCCATAGAACCCTCTGATGCTTTCCTGTTCTGCCAACACCACCAGGCCTCGCCCCCCTGCTCCTTTATCTTGCAAGCTCTGGATGTTCAGCTTCCAATATCCTCTGCTCTAGGTAGGGGACAGGGGTGGCTCCAAGCACCAGCGCAGCAAGCTGCAGGAGGTGGCCTGCCGATCGCTGTGAGGGTGGCAGTCAGGCTGCCTGCAGGAGGTCCCCTGGTAATGCGCATTAGGCGATGCCTGCGGGAGCTCTGCCAGTCCTGCGGCTTCAGTGGCAATTCGGTGGTGGTTACGCCGAAGGCACAGGACCGGCAGACCTCCCACAGGCATGCCGCCGAATCCGCCTTACCAGAGGACCTCCGGCAGGTGTTGGGATAGATCTGTATTACATTATATACTAATGTTAGATGTGTAGAAAGTGTGACTAGAAAGGAGCAGTGTGATGGTGCTGCCCGTGGGAGCCAGCTGAGGTCACTCAATCAGGGTGAACTGCAAACAAAAGGGGGCAGACACACCCCAAACGCTGGTGGTTATTCTAATACTTAGATTTACCAACCAGCACAAAACAGCTTCTGTAGCACCTCACTGGTCACTTAGAAGTCCAAACCACGCAGTTCCCTTAAAGTGCCCAGCCTCAGGCCTCCGTCCAGACACACACATCAGATATGATGATGATTCCTGAAAATCTGATCTCATTATATAAAAGAAAAGGTTCTTCCAATCCCAAAGGATCAGCCACACACCCAGGTTCAATTATAACTTAGATCTTACCCAAAATACACACTATAGCCAATTCTTATTAACTAAGCTAAAATTTATTAAAAAAGAAAAGAGAGAGAGAGAGTGTTGGTTAAAAGATCAATATACAGACAGACTTGAATTCAATTCTTGAGGTTCAGATGCATAGTACAGATGAGCTTGTAGTTGCCAAAAGTCCTTTTAGAAATAGTCCAGAGGTGATAGTCCAATGTCCGTATTCAGGGTGACTCCAGTCAGTGACTCGGGATCTCAATCCTTATGGCTTAAGGTTTCCCCGTCTTAAATCCCAAAGCAGATCTGAGATGAAGCAGGATCATGTCCCAGGGTTCCTATATATTTCCAGCAGCCTTTCAGCCTGAGAAAATAATAGGCTTAACTCCTTCTCCCAAACATCCTGGCAATTAGCACAGGGTAATTTACCCATTAAACAGTTCAGATACAGGTTAGCACAACCTTCAAAGAGACACAGAGACAATAATACTATTTGACTCAAGTATCATCATAAATATTAATATTCCTTTTTTGATCTTTGAATTAAAACTACAGCAATAGACAAGACTTGTTTGCTGACATCAAACATCTTAGCAAAAACCTTAGCAAACATCTCCCCTTCAACCTCTAACAATGCAGACTTGCATTTCAGAGATCTGTTCATTTACACATCTTCCTAACCAGTCCTTAAGGTTCACCCATGGGTCAGGTCAGTGGGTGAGGTGAGTTAATTAACTCTTTCTGGCCCTGTCACCTTTCAATGAAATATTATATTATACTCATAACGTCACAGGAGGTCAGGAATAGGACAGCAGGGGGTGAGGGGCACCAGCAGAGCTGTGAGTCTGGAGGTCAGGACTGGGATGGCAGGGGCTGCGGGTCGGGAGTGAGGGGCACTGTCAGAGCTGGAGGGAGCGCAGGGGGCTGCGGGTCGGGAGTGAGGGGCACCAGCAGAACTGTGAGTCTGGAGGTCAGGACTGTATGACTCTGGCAGGGTGGCCATTTAGAAATCTTTTCCTTGCTTTTCTTTTTCGCCTGGCCCCAGCGTTAGGACCGTTTGGGTGTTTCAGTGTGTGTGTTTTCCCATTTGGAGGCATTTGGAAGTTTGGAAGGGGAGCCGAAAGAGGAGTCTCTTTCACAAGCAAGTTGGCTTTCTGCACAGGTAGGGCCCTTGGCCGTAAAGCTTAGCTCCGTCAGTGCGTCTGCATGGGGTTCCTCCAGTGCCTCAAGAGCCCGTGCTAAACTCTCGGTGTGGGCGTTTGGCTTCCGCCAGTCAGAGTGCCGTGCCTGCGTCTTCCCACGGCCAGCTCCCGTGAGGCACGCATAACTTGGGAGGAAAGGGGTAGAAGAGAAAGCAAGTGAAACTGACTTGGAGTGGTGGTGCCCCTGGGCGGAGTGGTCCTCCTGCTCCTTCCTGTCGGAGGGGTGGGCTCGAGTGTGGGCTTGGGGGGTCTGGTGGTGGGCGGTGGGAGGATGGTGTCCAGGGAAGTCCCAAAGGTCACCCTGCGCCGGCGGAGTGTGAAGCCTCTCCCCTAGGTTGGGGTGCCGAGTATTAAGCCTTCCTCTGTGGCTTGGGCTGGGGAGGGTGATCCGGCGTCGGGTCCATTTGGGTGGAGCTGTCGGCCGGCAAGAATTCGGGCCATGAGGTCAACCCTCTGTGGACAATGGGGGTGAGCCGGCAGGCCTGTGATTTTGGCTTCGCGGGCGGGCAGCTCAAGCCTGGCCTCCTATGAGCCTAGAAGGCAGCCGGCCGGGCTCACCCATCTCCTCCCCAGGCCCAAGTTCCTTTCAGGCAGCAGATGGAGCGAGGAGCCCAGGGAGGGGAGACCAAGGAGGTGTCCGGAGCCTCATCCTGCCTGGTGCCCAGCAGGGCTCTTGCCCGCTCCCGGCCCACCTGGTTTTGGCCTCTGCCACCCCTAGCAGTCAGCCAAAAGAGCAGAAGTCACCCTCTCCCTCCCGCAGTGGCCAGCATGGGGCTTGAACCCATGACCTTGGTGTTATTAGCACCACGCTCTAACCAGCTGAGCTAGCCAGCCTACGAGAAGCCCTCCCTTGCCTGACCCTTTTGGAAGGAGTCACCGGCTGGCGCGGGGAACGATGTGGCCTCCGTTATCGAATGGCTGGATCGAGACGCCACCTGCCAAGGTAGGGGAATTAGCTCAAGTGGTAGAGTGCTCGCTTCGCATGCGAGAGGCAGCGGGATCAATGCCCGCATTCTCCAGTGGCAAGGCAGCCGCGGGATCTTCTCTTGCCCTTCTTTTAGAAGCCATGGACAGTCAGCCGGCTCAGCTCCTCCAGTGGCCTCCATCCCTCTCCCCGCTTGGCCTCCCAAAAAGCCAGCCCTTGCGGAGCACAAAGCTCTTCCTCCCCGGCCCTTCTCCCCCTTGCGCTGACTGGGAGGCTGGAGACAGCTGGGGGAAGTTAGCTCAAATGGAAGAGCATGGGAGAAGTAGTCAGACCCAGACACACATTCTCCAGCCTGCTCTGCTCTGCTTTGCTCTGCTGGGCTGGGCTCTAGTGGGGGA